>NW_016107318.1:2766742-2821616 GCF_001604975.1 Cebus imitator
AAAAAAAAAAAAAAAAGGAAAGAAAAGTCTCTAGTGATTGAGGTGAGAAGAAGGAGATGGCTTTACAAATGAAGATGTTCTTTATAGATATAAATTTATTTTCTGAAGAGTTTCAAAATAGTCTTCCAAAATGCCAGAAAGCTGCAAGCTGTATTTTGAAGACCAATTTAGTTTGATAGGCAATCTTTCCAACTTAGCTTGCTTTTTAATTTGGTTATTTATTCCAAGGTGGAGCTAATTAACACATGTGAAAAAAAAAAAAAAAGCACTATCTATACTTGGACTCAATCATGAATATACTGAATATAGACTAAAATTCTGAACAAAAGATATACCTAACAAGTAATCCAAGACCAAAACTAATAAGCATTTTTATGAGTTTAACCATAGATACTTCCAAAGAGAGGGGAAAAATATGTAGTTTTTCCAGGATCCAAAGCCACTCTCAAAGTCATTCAAAGAAAGACAGGCTTAGACAACACCTGAGAACTGACAACAGTCAGTGCACTAGACATGAGTGGGGTGCAACCCACATTTCTGTCTGAGCATGTTTTTAGGGGCTTCCAAATGATTGGTTGGCTGCCTGCACATGCATTCTCCATAACCTGCGTGCCCCTGACAAGCACAAAGTTAAATCAAGTTCTCAGTGCAAAAAATAGAAAACGAAACAAACAGAAAAGCAACTGCTGCCCACAAGAGAAAGAAAAATTACTGGTGAAGGGATACTCCCCAAAAAAGAGTCATTTGCTTCTCACCATAAATCTTTCAAAAAGTCATATTAGAATCTTATTTTCTCTGAGCTTTCTGAATGCCAATTAAAATAAGAATCTCATTTTATCTCCTTAATACATGAAGCTTGGGATTCAATTGTACTTCTTAGATTAGTCTTGTTTATTTGGCCATTGTAATTCTAAATTATCCTTGGTGTAATTTGTCCATCAGTTTCAAACATGTACATGAGAATGGGTCATAATGTTTGAACATATAGAGGTCTGGAGTTCCTGTGGGCCAATTGTCTTTGCATGCCTTAGAATTTGATGATCCCTTTTGTGTTTAGACATTTGATGCTTCCAAATCTCATGTTAAAATCTGTTTACAAATGTTGGAGGTGGGACTTTGTAGGAGGTGGTTGGGTTATGGGAGAAGAACCCTCACGAATAGCCTGGTGTCATTCTCGCTTGCAGGAGTGAGTTCTAACTATTAACTCACACCGGAACAGGTTGTTGAAAAGAACATGGCACTTCCTCTCTTCTCTCTCTCCTGCCTTCTCTTATCATGTGATTTGCTCATGCTGGCTCCCTTTCACCATCTACCATGAGTGAAAGCAACCCAAGTCCCTCACCATAAGCAGATGCTAGAACCATGCTTCCTGCATAGCCTGCAGAACCATGAATCAAAAAAGTCCTTTTCTTAACAAATGACCCAGTCTCAGGTATTCCTTTATAGTAACAGAAATGGACTAAGACCACCATATTATGTATATTATTAATTCTTTGAGGGCAAAAAGGATATCCTATAATTCTGTAAGATAATTAGGAATCACAGGTTAAGTATTTTGCTTTTATGAGTATCCCATGCATGGGATATATGTTTTACTTGGAAGATGGCCTTAACGTAGTTAATTGACCTGTGACCAAGGTTTCCCTATTCCAGAAAAATTTTCTTTAGACTGACAGGTGCCATAGTGAAAATCTTTCCTGTCCATTACCAATTTAATTTCTCACAGAAGCATTGATCTTTGGAGACCAAAGTGCCTCATGAATTGGTGCCAATCACCCTAGTGGCTCTTATTGGTGAATAAAAGCCCTTTTATAGGCTCTCTCAGGCTGAGATCCTGGCCCAATACCCTGTAGTAAAATAATCTCTTTTCTTCACCTAGGTATAGAATGCCCAGGCTCTCTCTTTTAAGTAAAGTTCTCTTCTTTTGGTCGAGCTCTCCAACTTTATATGCTTTGTAAAGGCTTAAAGAATATTTTCCTCCTGATGGTAAACTTTTGGTTTTATTTTTTATCTGGTCTGGGTACCTGTTTTAAAAATGAGTTGAGGTGGGTTTTTTTCTTGTTTCTAAAATACTATTGTGGGTAGAGCAACCATCTAATGGTGGCATCTGAGTCCATAAAGATGGGTCTGGTCCAGAGTTTTTGGGATCCACACTGTGGGTCTGGTCCTGAGTTCTTGGGATCCACATTGGAACTAGTTACATCATGGCTAGCCTGTTGCAATTAGGATCTGGGCTGGTGCTAGGATTAGAGTTAAGGTTATACCAAAATACTTTTTTTTTTTTGTCAGCATTAACATTTCATAACATTTTAAACTGATAAAAGATTTACACAACTTTCTGGATTATATGTAGTCACCTTTTGTTTTGCTACAAGGATGAGATTTGCCTAAGAAATAGACAGTCTTTGGATTTCTGTATTTCTGTCCATTTCAAACAATACAGATATAATCAGTATCTCTATACCAAACCAAACTGCCCATTAAGACAGCACAAATTCCACATGGGCTATTTTGAGAACTAGCATTTTTCATCGTCATGACATAGACTGTAGCACAAACACTTGCTTGGTGTGAGACAGAACATATATAATTGATGCCAGGACTCAGAGCTTCTGAATGTTAATCATACATACCTCAGCATTTTACTGGATATACTCCTTAAAATTAACAAACATACAAAATGTCCAAATTTAGTGACCATCCTATTGAATCATATTCTTGCAATTATTATTTGGTATTGAATAATTTTTTACAATTAGAACATACAAGCTAAGACATAGAGTTTAATGAGAGGAAAAACTATTAATGGAACCTGAAAATCAGGTTCCTTTAGATAATAATAACACAATCGGCACCTTTCTTTGGAGAAGGGGTACATATTAATATAAAAATAGCGATAATCTCTGATTTCTGGTAATCTTTAAATGAACTAAAGTAATGCCTGAGGTTCTTAGAATAGAATAATTGATGTTAATGATTAGCACAATTTTCAGATTTTGGGTCATTGCATTCAGGGCCAGGGTCTTGATCCTCTAAGTGGCTGTGATTAACCAGTGTTTTGACTTGTGCCTGCTGGAAGGTTTCTCTCATTTCCAAGGCAGTATTATTTCATCAGTTAGTTGGATTGTGTCCAGTTTATTTGGCAAAGGTTTTGTAGGACCATGCTGTGTCCATTATCTTTTTCTGACAATGATTTAATCTCATTGCAAGAGTGTCAGAGCTGGTTATTATGCTAGGCATGCTATTTTTGGATTTAAAATGATTACTTCAGTTTCGTAAGAGCTCACATTTAGCCATATGAATAAAAATATCTTTATAGCAACATAAAAACATTGAATTAATTCATTTATCTTAGTGTGCATATGTGTGTATATATCCTTTCCATCTACATTTTAATGTAACGTGTATGTATACATTATAAGTACTCTCATAGTGTATAGACTTTAAGGATAGAAATATAAGAAGAAGTATTTCTCTAGCTTTTAAGAATCTGTTGAAGATTTGTTTGTCCGTTTTATATATTAATGTAATAGTACTAGTACGTACACACAGACTCTCCGAATACAGAAAAAAGGTAAGATATTGCACCACCGTTTAAGAAGCATATAATCAGAAATGCTGTAGGTACCTTTATCTAAGAACATGAATGTTCACTATTTTGGAAGCGATTATAAATTTTGTTAAACAAATCTATGCCATTCTGCATTCTTGTTCAGAAAATATGTCATTGAGCAAGACCAGTTGTTACTTCTAATATTTACTCTGTTTCATCATGACCTTAAAATTCCTTGTTTTGACTTAAAACCGCAGAAGAAGGTGGACAATAAAAACCATAAATAAAACTATGTGGTATATTAGAGGTGATATGAATTAAGATGATGTTACATAAAAAAAAATCAAAAGCTGTATTTTGTTTAGATATTAGGAATGCCAGGGCATAAGGATTATAAGAGACTGAGACTGAGTTACAATCATAAATGGGTACTGAACATAGGATTCATTGGGAAATGGTATTTGAGCAAAATCTGAAGGTGAGATAATAGGAAGCCACCAGAATATTGGGGTAGAACATCTATCCAGGCAGAAAATGGCTTGCCAAGGACCTAAGGTAAGAGCATGGCTGTGTGTAGCAATAGCCTGAGAGGCTATCACAAAAGTTTTATTATAAATAAAGAAATAAATTTTAAAACTTTATTGTGGTAAGGACATTTAACATACAATCTACCTCCTTAAACAGATTTTTAAGTGTATAATACAGTATTGTTAACTATTAGCACAATGTTATTATATAGAAAATCTTTAGAACTCACTCATCTTGCATAACTGAAATTGTATACCCACTAATTAACAATTTCATGTTTCCCCTCTCACCTCAGTCCCACTCTGCTTCTATCAATTGACTATTTAAGATTTCTCATATAAGTAGAAACATATGGTATTTGGCCTTCTGTAACTGGCTCATTTCACTTAGCATAATGTCTTCAAGGTTCATCCATGTTGTCTCATATCACAGGATTTCTTTCTTTTGAAGTCTGAGTAATATTTTATTGTATGTCTGTACCACATTAAAAACATCCATTTATCTATTGATGTACATTCACATCACGGCTATTGTGAATAGTTCCACCATGAACACGGGAGTGCTACTAACTCTTCAAGATCCTAATTTCAGTTCTTTTGGATAAATACCCAGAAGTAGAATTGCTGTATCACATGGTAGTTCTATGTTTCATCTTCTGAAGAACCTCCATATTGTTTTCCATAATGGCTGCCCTATACCCACTGATAATATAGTTAAGCCTTTTCTTCATGTGAGACAAGGAAGCACTCAGGACCTTTCAGCAGAAAATGACATAATCAGATTTGTGTTTAAAAGGATCTCTTTGGCTGCTGGGTTGAGAATAAACTGCACAGGGAAAAAGAATAGAAGTAGAAAGATAATTAATAAAGTATTCCAAAAATCTTCACAAGGAGTACCAGTCATTCCTGGCCTCATTCATGTTATTTGCCATCGGAAATATGTTTTTTCTATAATGTGTACCGGAATGCAAATAAAAGAGAAATCAATGTTAAAGGTAAGTTTTTTATAAGTGTCCTGTCATCATGCCTAATGTCATCTATTGAAAGTGTACTGTGTGCCAAGCACTCAGCAAACCAGTCTCATATTCAGAATTATCTCATTCAAATCTATACAATACGTATTTTAAACTCTAATTTACAAGGCAGGAGTCTGGGTCAGAACTCAAATCCAGGTCAATCTGACCTTCAAACTCCATGCTTTTGACCACACTACACTCTCATGAGCTCTTCTATATTTCTCAGCTCAAATTCCTTAAACATTCCAAATATACTTATTTCCTAATTATTAAACAACTCATTCAAGCAAATCATGAAGTGGCCAGGGATGATATATGCCTCCTCTTGTCCTTGCCAACAGAAAACATACAATTACTTGCAAGATATTTTTTTTGTCCTAGTACTTTGGGAGGCTGAGGTGGGTGGATCATTTCAGCCCAGGAGTTCCAGAACAGCTTGGACAACATGGTGAAAGTCCATCCTTACCAAAAAAATATATACATATATTAGTGAGGATGGTGGAATACTCCTATAGTCCCGCTTGCTCTAAAGGCTGAGGTGGGAGGATCATTTGAACACACAGGTAGAGAAATTATAGTGAGTTGAGATCATGCCACTGCACTCCAGCCTGGGCGACATAGCAAGACCTTGTTTCAAAAAAAAATTGTTTTATTTTAATTTCTCCAAAATTGAAAATATGACTTTAAGCAGAATATTTATTATAGTAAATATATATTGTAGCAAAATAATTTGATAGCCTTCAAAAGGTGATGGCAACTTACACATAACACTTAAAACACCCCTAGATTTAAAAGCCATCTAGGGGTGTCACTAAAAGCTTTCTAAGTGGAGCTATGGCAATTACCTTGACTCCTCAGATAATAAGAATGTCTTAACTTCAGTTTTATAAATCATTCATAAAGAATTAAAGGAACAAAGCTAGGTTTGGTTTAGACAAGTTATAAATAAAGAATATAGACAACTTAAATTCTTTTGTTTTTGAAGACTATGGTGAAAAATGTGGCTTGGAGTAAGAACAATCTGGTTATCAAATTTCAATTTTCCTCATTAGTTAACTAGCTTGGTTGGGGTATTTGACTGTTCTAAGCTTCAGTTTTCTCATCTCCATTAGAGGCATAATATTCATTATATACAGAAGTTAAGTGAGATAAGATAAATTACTCATTCAAGGGAGCATATAAATGAATTGAAAATAAACCATTTTTATTCTATGCATAGAACAATAATGTTTACAACAACAAAAATAAGGAGCGTTATTACACAAAGAACAACGTCTTAGTTGGCAAGCTCTTGGCAGTGAGACAACGATTCAAATGTTTCTGCTGATCGAAGGACTTTCTTAAACTTAGAGTTCATCCTCGCTGGCTGGAGTTGGCAAGAACCACTTTAAGAAACGCAGTTCCACTACTTCTTGTGCTGCATAGGCTTTGTGAATAAACCTTGAATATCATTTTTCAAAGCAATAAAATAATATCAGTTAGCAAATTTGTGAATATTACCTTTCTCTGAGGCTAATTCTCTGTAACAGAACTTTTCATATCACACTGTCAAAAGCCAAGTTGGCCTTTTAATCTTTAGACAAGGATGGCAAAAATGATGAAATTTCTGATAGATCTCTTTAGACTGCATTTGGGAAATTAGCACATAAACATGATACAGAGCAGAAATGTACCTACTTCATTAAAGAATAAACCGCATAACATAATAGCATAAAGCTCGAAGGAATTTTAAGCAGCCCATTCCCTACCCCCATTTTTCAATGGAAAAAATAGAAACCTTCTTTAAATGTAGTTTGAAGCAAGATTTTAATAGACTGGATGGATAGTATATACTTCTGTTTCTCTTGACGCCAATACTGTCACAGCTTTAAAGTCTAGATTCTTAAAAAATTCTTAGCAGTTCAGATAATTTTTATTTAGACTTTCTGTGTTTGTCTTTCACATTTACCTCTTCAATCATAAAAGATAAAACACTATTATTATGTATTAAAAATATATAATTTGTATTTTTCTGCCATACTTTTGTTAGTGAAATGTCTATTTCAAGTTTTTATTCCCCTCTCACAGTGCTTTAAAAGAAATTTTCAGATGTGGGAAGGAAGTAACTCTTTAAGTGTGCCCATTCATCCAGAGACCATTATTTATCTGCATGATTTGAGCTCTGCAGTGCTCTAAACACCTGAGTGACTGAGGTCTCATAGCTCCTATTTGGTGTCCCACTATAGAACATTGTGACTGGCTTATAAAATTCAGGGAGAAGACTATTCCTATGATATTGTGTTTGTTGCGTTCTCATGATCATTATCTATGAATTGATTTATTCCTCTCCTTACGCACAACCTACTAAGTAGAAATTCTTCACTCTGCTTAATCGAATCACTCTCTTCTTTCCACATAGAGCATTGAGGTTGAGTGCTGGTAGGGGATGTTTATGTTGAAGATCTAATTGACTTGACCTTTCCACATGCTGAACTAAGTAACTTGAAATATGTGGAAAAAGCAGTTGTTTTTTATAAATCTAAAACCATTTCCATGGTTCTCGACTGGGGACAAATTTCCCCTCCAGGGGACATTTAGCACGGTCTAAAGACTCTTTTATTTTTGGTTGCACAGGTAGGGAAGGGGGATACTACAGGCATGGTGGCATCTGAAAGTTGGAAGCCAGGGATGCTGCTGTACATCCTACCATATACAATATAACCCCTTTACAACAAATAATTATCTCACCCAAATGTCATTAATGCTGAGGCTGAGAAACTTTGTTACCACTTCAAATTTGAAAAACTTCTTTATCTTTATTAGACAAAAGATTTTAGTTTTTCAGAAAGCAGATTGCAAAGAGTAGCTTATGAGGACATAATCTCTGACAATTCTGAACTTCGTGGCATTTCAGTGAACCAAATCTTAAAAAGTAACCTGACTTTTTTAAAGCAGGGTGGGAATTGCACTGTGAAATAGAGCTGACGAAGTGCTACTCATAGTCCTCACCAATCTCCTGTGATCATCTTCTTGTATATTTCCATCATAGAACTGGAGAAATACCAATTCTGGGGAGTCTAGAGTATGCTACCTTACTATGCATGTCCTTAAATAATTACCTTTCAAGGAAGCTATATTTCTTGCATGAGGATCAAGAGTGAGAAAATTTGGGTCCTCTCGTCCACTCCAGAATTAAAAAAGAAATTGAGAAAGAAGCCAATGGAGTGTCTGACATTATAGCTGTCTGTGCAGGCAGCATTGCTTCTTCATTCTATGGATGTCTCAGGAGTGCTTCTTCTAGCCAGTCATCAAGATTTGAGTTAATGATGGGTCAGGATGCCTTCCAGCCAGCTTGACTGATGCCGCTTAAAAACTATCTCCTTATAAAGTTACTTACAAGGCTCTGGTGAGGCCACCACTGAATCCAATTAAAAATCTTATTTCTTCCATGCTGTGAGAGGAATCAGGAGCCTAGCCCTTTGTTCTGGTGTTGTTACACCACAGAAGGTACATTTGACACTGTCTAGTCCTTAGGCAGACTTGTATGAAAAAATCCCTTTATCCCCAAGGCCGGATATTGGTTATTCTGTCACTTCCAGATTCATAGGCAGCAGGTTTTCTTCTCACAACAAAAAATAAAATAACAAGAAATGATAATGAAGAAAAATAGCATAGCTATTCATGTCCTATTGTAGACACTTGGAGTTTTTTCTACAGAAAGATATTTTCTATGATAGAAGGAAAAAAACTGCTAAAGTAGGTCAGACATGATTGAAGCTCTACAAATTGCAGGTATGCTACAATTTACAGTAACATTTTTTATTTTAAAAGGAACTTTTGAAGAAGGGTCAAAGCAGAATTCAATGTGATAATATAATTAAAGACATTTTCAATAAGTCAGCACTTATTTTAGTTTAGTTTTCCCCTCGGAATGAAAACTATGTAGGCAATTAGTTTAAATTAGGCTACATGGGGATATTATTTGTATAACAAAAATAAGTTTTTCTTTGTAATTAAATTTAATGGTGTTGCACTGGAGAGAAAATGAACAAGCTTCTAAGACTAGCATTGCTCTAGTCAATCCAGTGCTCTGAGATCCATTGACATAACAAGTCATTTTGCTAATTCCCTGACATGGTCTGCAATGTTAACATGCTAAGCAGATACGTCTAGCTGCTGAGAAATTTAAATAAATCATTTTTCTCTGAGGCTCTTCTAAGTTCCAGTGCTTCCTAGATGACTTTGATGTTGCTAAAACTTTGCTTTTGTTTTCATCCTTAAAAAGAATGTAAAGAGCAGCCTCTAATTATTCATGTATCTGCATATGCATATGAATTTAAGATTGAAACATTGGGACTATCCATATATTTTAAGCCCTTGTTTATGAAATAGTTATTTATTCACAGGGTTCTTGGTATTTAACATGCATATACACACACATGCACAAACACAAATACACATATTCAGAAATATGTTATGTGTAGTTCATCATTTAAAATTTTATGACTAATATGTATAACTGCAATTATTTGAAAGCATAATAAAGGAAAAATATTTGCTCTTCTTTATGGCATATAAAATGTAGACTTGGTTTACTTTTTTGAGTTGTTATACTTCAAAGCATATTAAACTGGTTTTCTAGTACAAAATTCACTGTTGACACTGAAAGAAACAAGTTATATTAACAGAGGCAAGATTTTGTGAAAGGAAGTTTTAGATTCCCACCTGTCTCTCATTCACTAGCTCAATATTTCAGGTAAGTTATTTAAAGCTTTCAAGTCCTGCTCTATCATCTATAAATTGAGGTAAATAAATCCCACATGATAGAGTTGTTTTAAAGATCAAACAAATTAATAGATTAAAAGTACTAAGCATGCCCATAACAAGCAGTAACAATTAAGATTAATTGTTATAATCAGTTACTGTTTTCACTAGGAATAAGGGAGGGTAACCAGGTAGAAATAAAACATCAAATGATGCTATTTACATTTATAAGTTCATAATACTCTATCAATCACTCTGGACTCCAAAGTGATTAAAGTAAGTTTCATGAAACTGTTCATAAATGGATGAAGTGGCTTTATTTTTGCCTTTTCCTCATACTGTTCCGTAGGCCTTTTTGTACTTGCTACCTGGTAAGTAAGTGTTCATTCTACCTGTTTACCAGGTACCCATTCTACTCACAAATTAAGATAATTTATTTTGCAAAGCTATGCCCGATGTTTCCAGCCTCTCACTATACATGGTGATTATCATCATTAACATACTTTGTTTATAAGTTTGCTAAAGCCTTTAGAACATTCACTGCTTTACCTACATGTTTTTCTCCTTTCAAAGGTATGCCAACTTGAAGGCCAAAACTACATTTTATTCATTGTGTTTTCCTAATGTGTAGAAATTTCTGGTTTCCTAAGATGTGAATACATACCTGCTGGGTCAATGAATGACCAAATGAGTAAATCGATAAGTACATTTTTCTAGCACAATTGTGTTTATTTTATTCTAAATCAACAGTAACCATATTCCTTCATTACTTCTAGTCCTTTTTCTGGAAAACATATTTCAGTTATGCCTGATGGTGATTGTCTCCTTTACTATAATATTTAACAGATAACTGTCATTACTTTCTCCTGCAATCATTTTTCATTTTATTTTCCAGTAAAGCACTCCCTTTATTAATTAAAAATTTAAGAAAAAAAGAAGAAACAATATGTCTTTTTCTTACCTGCTGTTCTTTTTTTTTCCATTTTTATGCCACTTACTGTTGCCTGCCTAACCTTTTCCAATGGGACTGTCCCTCCTACCGCTTTACAGAACTTACTTTACAAATTGACACCAGTGACTCTAGTCTCAAATTCAGAGGTGTTTTCATTTTTCTTTTCTCTAATCTCATTTGTTTAGAGATTATAACATAGCAAGGCCTACTCAACCAGCCATCCACAAATATCAGTTCTTTAATTTTTAACCACATTTTGTGTAATCTATAATTGTGCATTTAATATAAATCCTAGAAGAAGTACAATTGATTTTTAGGTTATTCTAATTAGCTCATATATATATGATCTTAAGGGAATAATATGTGTCTCTGAAAAACTGGAATAAAAAATAGTATAAATGATAAAAATATACATGTTAAATTGCTCTGAGGATTAAACCAAGAAGCTGAGAAGGGAAAAACAATATTTTCTATAAACTGTAAAATTTACAGATAAAGAAAATAGAATGCAAGCAAGGTAGAAACATACATTTAGAAAGTAACTTTTTTTTAATAACAAAACATAAAGAGAAAAACGAAGAGAGAGAAAATGTGATTTGAGGCAGTTTTGAAGCGAAGCAGGTTTAGAAAAGAACTCATTAGGCTACGAGAATTTGAGAGAATCCTGACAGAGATGCAAATTTGGAGATGAGTGAAAAAAGGCTCAACAAAGCCAATCAATTTCTACGAGTAAAGAGGGAGAAAACACAAAGGAAGAGAAAGAAAACTTGAGAGGTCTATGAGAAACGCCAAGTAGTATCCAAATCCACCTAGAACAAAAAATGGTGTTCGAAAAATATTTGAAGTGGTGTTAAAACGGGCTATTGGAGGTGTTTGTTCGTGCTGTCCAGTTGTGAAAGGACATGCGCATTTAGAAATGCAAATCTGAAGTTTGCTTCACAGAGTTCTATTTGAAAAGACTTGTGATTTTTATAAAAATAATTGGTTTTCTGTTTCCTCCACCTCTGTGAGAAATGTCCCTGTGGGATTTTTCAAACACAGGTGCCTTTGAGTTCAGTTTTACTTGCACTCTCGTAAAATATTTGGGTGTGGCCCTTTTGGAGGACAGTTTTGCAGTGATTGTGAAATTCTCAGAAAGAGTGTAAACTCAGTACTTTTTACAGAAATATTAATGCATCACTGAATGTCAAAAAAAGAAAAGACCAAAAAAATAAGGAATAATTTAAACCCAGAGAGCTTGTCATAACTTCAGTATTTGTTTATATCTGGATAAAGGGCACTTAGCCTTTTAAAGTTTGCTCCATGTAATCTGAACTCTGGCTTAAGCAAACCATTTGTGTTTGCTTGAAATCTAGATTTCCATGGAAAACTAAGTATTTACTGATTAAGTTACAACACTGAAGTTGCAAAAGCTAAGCGTCCTTTATCCAGATTAATTAGTTAGTGTAACATTTTTTACTTAGTACATAACTTGTGAACCATTTATTATGGGGAGCTAGGACGCAAGGTTACATATAAAGTACCAAAAAGTTCATACAAAAACAAACATAGAAAGTGCTATTCTAATTTTATGGCACCGAGAAGAGCAGTTAATTTTCCCAGTACCTTATGTATAAAATGTCTTCAAATTCTAATAAGGGCATTAAAAAATCTGCATTATTTTAAGTTGAACTCATTTATAATGATTTACTCTTTGTCAGGAATAACAACTGAGAATCATGGTTCCTGCAAGTTTTCTATTTTTCCATCTTCAAAAAAAAAATTAAGTAAATAAATAAAACCTAAGCAGCCCACTTTCCTTAAGGAAACTAAAATTAAAAATTGCTAAAATGCAAATATTTTATAGTAATGTTGTCTATTGAAACATTTATTTAACATTATTTTGTTTCAATATCGATATAGTTAATAGATAATATATATGATACAAGCTTAGGGCATAAATGTAGTATCTTAATTAACAAGTGATAGATATTACTAAGTGAATAATGTATTTCATTTAATAGAGACTGAACTATATCTGGTTCTGAAAGTGATTGGTCTTTTTATTGAGAGATTAATCCATTTCAAAAGCTGATGCATCTCTTTCAATATGAGCTAAATCAAATCTCTAATGAATTTTTTGTTATAGTGCACAAAGGTAAGAGAAGGAACAAGTTTGCCCTCAAGTGGACTTCAAAGGCAGATCAGAGTTTCCAAAGAGAAGGGGAGATTTATGTAGATGTATAAATCCACATCGCAGATTTATGTATTCAGAGTAATAGGGAGTAGGCTCAACATGTCTCATTCCTTACAGAATATTTTTATTTTGGAAGCATCTTACATTTTCCTAGGTGCTCCATTATATGTTGCATTATTGATATGTCACAAAACAATTTTAGTAGTACTTTAAAATATTCAAATGTTACTTGGCATTTATTAGTTATTATTTTTCTAGAATCTTTTGAGGCAGCAACTTTGCCGTAAATTGAGATAAAATAAATTTGAAAATTTTAATTTTCCCCTCTCCAATAGATATATATTGTGCCAAAAAGCCTTTGCAAAATATATAATTAAAAGAAGATGGCCGTGATATCAAGGCAGCACAATAGGAGATTCTGGGCTTCATTATCATGCCACAAAGTTTAATTAACAACTATCCACAGATAAGAACACCTTGGTGAAAACCTCCAAAATTGCAAATAAACTTGAGTCTGTTGTGTGGTCCACAGAATGGTAAAAAAAAAATCACATGAAACAGGTAGGAGAAACAGTCTCACTCTGACTGTGTACCCCTCTTCCTTTTCTAAGTCTGCATAGTGCCACAGAGCGAGAATTTTCTAGGAATCATGGTTTCTACAGGAAGAAAGAACTAAAAGCAAACACCCAGATTCCTTTAGCATTCTGAGATGCTTCCCAGGAAGCCCACTTCCATGTCACCTTAAAGGAAATGCATAGGCAAATAGCATGGCTGGACTATCTGGGAGTGAGGTAGAAGCAAAGCAGAAAGGTGAGTCCACAGCAACCAGCATGTAGATCTCGATGGCAGCTATGTGTACTTGCCAGCAGTGGCACCCAATCAGACGTATCAGCTAACAGCATAGCCAATATACAAAGCTGAGTGGGTTGCTTCCAGAAGAAGAGGGAAGCTCTACCTGGCTTGAATGCCTAGAAAGCTAGTTTCCAGGACAAAGATCCGACCCTGCCCCAGGGCTGTGCCCAGGAAGGGAAACAAACACCACAGCAAAGTATGGGAAAGAGCAGGGGCTAGTTGCCACACCTAAGATTTTAACAGCACTCAGTATCATCTCAAAACCTACACCCAGACCTCTCCCAGGGAGAGAGCAACTGTCACAGCAGATTACGGCAAAGAGCACAAACTAGTGGCACCATTTCTAGGAATTTAAACAGTACTCAGCCTCAAGCCTGCCTCAAGGTTTTTTATAGGAAGAGGGGTAAACCTCAACCATGCATTTCTATTGAGCAAAGCATCTGGTCCTGTCCATCCCAATCAGCAACTCTACCTAACCTTGAAATCCGTCCTGCAACCCTATCCAACTGCTGAATTCAAATAGTGGTTCCATCTGGCCAGGAAATACACCCTGTGGCCCAGCCTGATCTTCAGTGATTGCACTGCCTATCTAGTAGCTCAGCATGACTGCAGAGCCCAGCAAGCTGCCCCACCAAACTTCTTAAAGCGCAGCACGACTGCAGAGCTTTGCAAGTTGCCCACCCAAACTTAGCAGTTCAGCTATCTAGAGAATCTGAAAATAAGTTCTGCCTGCCAAGGTTTGCTATCAGCTGGCCCACACAGAATCACTAAATAATGAAGTTGTACCGCTGACATTAAAACAAAACAAATTAAAATACCAGTAAAAGCAGAAAAAGGTGGCTGTCTCCTCAAATATGCAGACACCACATTACAAAGACACACGATTACATGCAAAGACACAAGATTACGAAGAATTTCAACTTCACAATAGTGCAAAAGTGGTACACATTCAATAGAAACCATAACTTCATCATAAGTCATAATGAGCTCTTGACTTATGTTGGGTTATGTCTCAATAAACCCAAAGAATAAAAAAATTGTAAGTCAAATCATTGTTAAATTGGGAGCTATCTGTATTCTGGGACTGTAGCCCTAGTAAAAGAGCTGAAAGAACTATTAGTAATAACTATAGCTAAAATAAATTTTCAATGGTTATATATTGTAATAAATTGCAAATTCTAAAGTCAAAGGCATAAAATGTTGGAGTGAGAAATAAAAGCATACAGTTGTAAACAACTAAAGTTGAGTTAGTATCAGCTTGGAATAGATTGTTATACGTATCAGATGTCATATGTAAACCTCATAGTAACCACAAAGCAAAAATCTATAGTAGAGGCACAAAACAAAATAGAAAATATTTAAAGCAAAGCACTATAGAAAACCATCCATCACTAAGGAAGAGAGCAAGAGAATATTTAAATATCTTCCAAACAACCGAGAAACAATTTTAAAATGTGAGTGCTAAGTCCTTTCCCATCAAATAAGGATCAAGAGTACTTTGAATGTAAATGTAATAAATTTTGTGTTAAAAAGGCAAAGACAAACTGAATGTATATAAAAAAATAAAACAAACAACTCTATGTTGTCTACAAGCAAGTCACTTCGCTTTTAAGGACACATATAATCTAAAAGTGAAAAGATGGAACAAGATATATTCCATGCAAATGGGAATCGAAAGACAGCACAAATAGCTATCCTTATTGACAGGGAAGGAGCAACATCGTCTTGGACAAGTACTGCCATTTTAAGTTTCACTTTGATGAAAAACAGCCTAAATCCAAAGGGTATCAACCTAATAGCTAAGATCAGCATGACCATAAAGCACAAATAACATCCCCAACCAGAGACCTGCCAGCCCAAGATAACCTTCCTCCGGCAGGAAAGATGTCAGCCCCAAGGTAACCTACCCTCCGCCCAGAGACATTCTCATCCCACCATGAACTTCTCCCCAACTCAGAAACATTCCAAGCTTGTGATTAGTCCTCCTTACCCTAAAACCAGTATATTCTCTTAGTCTGTAATAGACAGCACTCCTTACCAAAATCAGCCAGAAGCCCCCCTTAGGTTTATTCCCCAAAATAAACCTGTCTTTGACTGTTGAGCCTCTTTTCATGTTTCTTTCCTTTCTTTAACTCTTACACTTAGACAAAATAGACCATAAGTCAAAGCTGTAAAAAGAGACAAAGAGGGAAATCACATAATGACAAAGGGGTTAATTCATCAAAAGGTTATAATGATTATAAATGTGTATTCTTCAATACCTGAGAACCTAAATATATAAAGCAAATATTAAAGGATCTGAAGAGAGGATATATCACAAAAACAGTAGAAAACTTCAACACCCTACTTTCAACAATAGACAGACCACCCAAACAGAAAATTAGTAAGAAAAATTATACTTTGAAAAATACTTTAGATAAAATGGGCCTAACAGACATAAATGGAACATTCCATCAATTAACAGAATACATGTTCTTTACAAATACACAGTGAATATTTTCCAGGATAGATCTTATGTTCATCCACACGTCAAGTCTTGGTTAATCTAGTTGTATCAAATACCTTCTCTGACCACAGTAGTATGAAACTAGAAATCAATAACAGTAAGAAACTAGGAAAATTTAAAAATACATGGAAATTAAAAAAAAATCCAGATAAATGGATAAACAAAAAATAAAAATGAAATTAGAAAATATATTGAGAAAAACAAAAATGGAAACACAACATATTCAAATATGAGATGCAGCAAAATCTTCTAAGAGGAAAGTCTACAGCAATAAATGCCTACATCAAAAAGAAGAAATATCTTAAATAAACAACTTGATTTTATGCCTCAAGAAAATAGAAAAATGAAGACCAAATTAAGCCTAAAATCAGCAGAAGAAAAGAAATAATAATGATTAGAGCAGAAATAAATGCTATAGAGATCAGAAAAACAATACAACAGATCAATGAAACTCAGAAGTTTTTTTTGTTTTTTGTGTTTTTTTTTTTTTAAGAGAAACTTTTAACTGGACTAATGGGGGTAAAAAAAAAGAGTTAAGACTCAAGTAAAATCAGAAATGAAAGCAGAGACATTAAAACTTATACCACAGAAATACAAAGAGGTATAAGATACTATTATGAACAATTATAGGCCCCCAAATTGGATAACCTGGAAGAAATGGATAAATTTCTAGACTAATACAGCCTACCAAGACTACATCATGAAGAAACAGAAAATCTGAACAGACCAACAATGGGTAAGGAGATTGAATCAGTAATTTAAAGTTTCTCATCAAAGAAAAGCCAAGCATCTGATGGCTTTACTCCTGAATTCTACAAACATTTAAAGAGGAACTGCCACAAATCCTTCACAAATTCTAGAAAAATTAAAGAGGTGGGAATACTTCCAAACTCTCTTTAGGAAGCCAGCATGACACTGATACCACAAAAGTCAAACAAGAAAATAACAAGAAAAGAAAAGTACAAGCTAAGATCATTGTTAGAAATAGATGCAAAAGTCCTCAACAGAATGCTAGCAAAGACAATTTCAAAAACTCATGAAAACAATAGTGTTTGCCATGATTAAGTGAGATTCATCTCTGTGATGGAAGTATTGTTCAACATATGGAGACCAATCACATTAAAAGAGTAAAGAACACATTAACAGATACATCACATTAACAGAATGAAAGACAAAAACCATATGATAATCTGATTAGATGCTGAAAAACCACCAGGCATAATTAAACATCTTTTTATAATTTTTTAAAAAATTCAACAAATTAGGTTTAGAAGGAAGGTAATTCAACACAATAAAGGCCATGAATGATAGGCCCACAACTGTTATAATACACAATGGTGAAAAATTGAAATCTTTTCCTCTAAGATCCAGAACAAGACAAGAATGCTTAGTCTCACCACTTCTATTCAACATAGTATTGGGAGTCCTTGACAGAGCAATCAGGGGAAATAAATAAAAGGCATGAGGTAGAAAAGATAAAAGTGAAACTGTCACTATGGATTACATAATCTTATACATAGGAAACCTTAAAGATTTCATACCAAAAAAATGTTAAAACTAATAAATAAATACAGTAAAGGTGTAGGACACAAAATCAACACATAAAAATTAGTAGCACTTCTGTATAGTAACAAGAAACTTTCCAGAAAAGAAAAAAAATTCCAGTGACAATAGCTAAAAATATATACTTAGGAAAAAATTTAACCAAGAAGGTGAGAAACCTGTACATTGAAAACTATAAAACATTAATTAAAAAAATAACAAAGATGCAATAAGTGGAAAAATATCCAGTGTTCATGGATTGGAAGAATTAATTTTGCAAACCTGTCCATGCCGTTCCAAATAATCTGCAGATCCCTTGTAATTCTTATCAAAGTCCTAGTGTTATTTTTCATATAAATAGAATAAAATACTCCTAAAATTTGTAGGAAACCCTAAAAAATCTCAAGTAGACAAGGCAATCATGAGCAAAAAGAGCAGATCTGGAGGTATCACACTACCTGATTTGAAACTATATTGCTAAGTGATAGTAATTAAAACAGCATGGTACTGACGTAAACCTACACTCATCTTTCACTTGAATAGGATGGAGAGCCCAGTAATGAGCCCATACATATATAGTCAATTGACTTTTGATAAAATTGATGAATATACATTGGCAATAGGACAGCTTATTTAATAAATAGTGTTTAGGCAATTATAGTCTATGGACCCTTATCTCATACCATATGCAAAAATCAACTAAAAATGTATTAAACATAACACATGGAATTGTAAAATGTCAAAAAGAAACCATAGGGGAAAAACTGCACAGTTATTAGTCTGAGCAGTACTTCTTTTTTTTAATTGCAAAAAACAAAAGCAAAAATAGATAAATGTGATTACATTAAATAAAAATCTTCTGCACAACAAACAAAACATTTAATAGAATTTGGATATAATCTAAGCTTTAGAAGAAAATATTGGCAAGCCATGCATCTGATGAGGGATTAACATCCAAAATATGTAAAACACTCAACAACTTTATTATCTTCCTTTTCCATAGAAAGAAAACAGATAATTCAATTATGAAATAGGCAAGAGGCCTGAATAGACATTTCTCAAAAGAAGAGATACAAATAGCCAACTGATATATGAAAAAAATGCTCTGTATCACTAATCATTAAAGACAACATTAAAAACACAATGAGGTAATAAATCACACCTGTCAGAATGGCTGTTATCAAAAATACAAGATAGTAAGTGTTGGTGAGAATATGGAGAAAAGGAAAAATGTTTATATACTGTTGGTGGAAACATAAATTGTATAGACATTATGAAAAACTTTATGGAGTTTATTCAACCAAGTAAAAATAAAATTATCATATAATCCAGCAGTCCAACTTCTATGTATTTACTCAAAGGATTTGATGTCAGTATGTTAAAAAGATGCTTGCAATCTCGTGTTTACTGACACACTATTCACAATAACAAAATTATGGACTCAATCTTACTATCCATCAGCATATAAGTGGATAAAGAAAATGAGACATACACACACAATGGAATACTATTCAACCTTACAAAAGAAGGAAATTTTGTCATTTGCAACAAAATAAATGGAATTGGAGAACATTATGCTAAGTGAAATAAGCAAGAGATAGAGAAGCAAGCACAACATGTTCTTACTTATATGTGGAATCTGAAACAACCGAATTCTAAGAAGCAGAAAGTAGAATGGTGGTTACTAGTGGCTGAGGGTAAAGAGACATGAGGGGCTTAGGGAGATAATGGTCAAAGGGTACAATGCCTCAATTAGACAGGAGGAAGTTTGTTTTCTTTGAAACCTATTACATATTGTGGTCGATATAGTAAATAATACTGCATTGTGCATTTCAAAATCACTGAAAATACATTTCAAATGTTCTCACCAACAAAAAATTATAAGTATTTGAAGTGATAAGCATGTTAATTAGCTTGATTCAATTATTCTGCATTGTATTCATGAATCACATCACTTTGTACTATATAAATATATACCAACTATAATTTTTAAATTGCATTCAAAACTAAATATTAAATTTTTAACAATAAAATTATTTAAGGATTTTTAAAGAACTCAGTGGTGCAAATCTCCAGGTGAAATGAACCAGCTTGCTTATAATAAAAAATAAATAAAGCAAGATGGCAATGTCCTAAATTGGCTTTTTAAATTTTAAGATGCATAAAATTACATTATTTTTATAATGTCGATAGCATTTGACTTTTCTCAATCAAATCAGTTTTAATTCATTCTAACAATACAAGTCTAGGCTGGTTTGATTAATAAAATGTAGCTGTTTTCCATGATCTAGGACTTAGTTTTCACAATGAATAATTTTGTAACTTCAGTTCAACATTTGCAACTTACTCTGAAAGAGTTCTAACTTTTAAGCTATTTCACTCAGCGTTAAGAAAATAAGCCATAGCATCTCTAGTTCCTGACAAATAGTAGGTGCTTAATAAATTTGCTATGAATGAATGGATGAGTGCCTTTCTTTTGTTGTTCTAATAATCTGGAATTTTTTTCTTATCTTTTTACATTTTTTTTATGTTGTGAAAATAAAACATGGTGAAAATTTAGTAGCAACTAAATGCCTCTTTATCAGAGAACCTCTATACATAATTCAAGAAAGTATATTATATTTTGTATGACAATAGAAAAAAATAGTCTTTGAAATATATTTCAGATTTTAAAGAAATTGGGGAGCCAATAGCATGAAATCTGGAGAAGATGAGCACTGAATTGAAGTGTGGTGGAATTTGTCCTAATAAATTAGAATCTGAATATTTAAAGGAGCAAAGACATCTAGAAATCTTTATTTCATAAAAACTAACACCAACCAGCCTAAGATAGTTCATATTTACAGCCAAACTTCAAAGTGACTAGACTTTTCGAGATCCTTGCAATCTTGAGAATCTAAAATTCTCTTACAGATTTTATTATAGTTCTTCTAATTCTCAGAGATTTATCTTTTTCTTTGAATGTCTCATTACATTATATAATTAGGCACCTTAATTATATGCCAATGCATATTATTCACCCTTATTTCATTATATAAGAAATTTTAGCTCAGAACTTACAGTGCACATTTTTTTTTTTTAATTTTAGTTTTTTAGAGAGAGAGTCTCACCCTGTTGCTCAGGCTGCAAATGCAGTAATGCAATCATAGCTAAAGGCAGCCTTGAATTCCTGCATTCAAGGGATCCTCTTGCCTTAGACTTCCCAGTAGATGGGAACTACAGGTACATACCATCCTGCCCAGCCATGGTTTACATTTTATGTAAGCTCTCTTTATTAAAAATTCTGTAGGCTTCTTTATGGATAAATGAATTTAGACATGATAGAATTTAATGCCATTATAGTAACACTCTGATCAACCAGAGTTTTTTCTGGTTAATTGCATTTTTTTAAAAACAACATTTTACAAGTGAATTCTACGCCTTTAAAATGTTGTCAAAATTCTTTTCTTTCTCAAATGCATTAGTTAATTTACTACTTTAATAAGTAAAACATAGGTAACGATAATTGAATCTCTCTGATAATTGAGTATCTGCTAGTGCCTGGAGGGAATCTCATTCTGAAAGTATGTTTTCAATATTGTATTGTCCCGTCAAGGTAGATACAAAGATTAACACAAATTCAACTCACTACAAGACTGAGCCAGGAAGCTTAAAATTTCTATGAAACACGCCCTGCCCCCCCACCCCCACACACACATACTTGCCACACACCTTTTACCATATTTTATGACATTTTTCTAAAGTTTAAGATAAGCCAAATAATTTTTCACTAGTTCAAGATTTTGTTTGATAGAATTCTATTTGATCAAGGCCTTGCTACGTTTAAAACATATGTTATTTTTCAAACTTGAATTTTTATAATTCTTCCCATTTTTTCAGTGTGATAAAAAGCCCTGGGACTATTAAAACCTCTGATATCTACTTAATGGTTATATAATTGTATGTGTGCATTCATGCAGATTTATTTGTATAATTATGAAATATTTCAAGCACACAGAAAAGGATGGAGAATAGTATAATAAACACTAAGATGTATATCTTCCAGCTTAAAATATTGTTTTTTTTTTTTTTTTTTTTTTTTTTTTTTTTTTTTTTTTTTTTTTTTTTTTTTTTTTCTTTTTTTTTTTTTTTTTTTTTTTTTTTTTTTTTTGAGACGGAGTTTTGCTCTTGTTACCCAGGCTCGATTGCAATGGCGTGATCTCGCCTCACTGCAACCTCCGCGTCCTGGGTTCAGGCAAATCTCCTGCCTCAGCCTTCTGAGTAGCTGGGATTACAGGCATGCGCCACCATGCCCAGCTAATTTTCTGTATTTTTAGTAGAGAAGGAGCTTCACCATGTTGACCAGGATGGTCTCGATCTCTTGACCTCGCGATCCACCCGCCTCGGCCTCCCAAAGTGCTGGGATTACAGGCGTGAGCCACCGCTCCCGGCTATAAAATATTGTATTTTTAAACAGAATATCACCTACCCATATTAATTGTCCCTCCCTAAAGATAATACCTAGCCTAAATTTACTGTTAATTAGTCTATATTCTTACATGTTTACTATATGTGCTTTTCTACTTTTAACATATAAAAATATGTACATTTTATATTTTATTCCTACCATATTTATATAACTTCAGGAATATATATTACATACTTTCTATATGCATATGCATATATATTTTACCATATATAACCTATATAATTTAAATAAAGAATATATGCATTATATTATTTCTATATTATCAAATGTTATGTAAATGGTAAAAGTATTGATCTGAAATTTTCTCTTTTATTTTTGCACAAAATTAAGATTTTATAATTTGTCAATTTGATTCACAGAACTCTGTCTCATTCATTGTGTTGTTACATGACATTTAATCCTATGAATCTACAACTATTTATATTTCCAGTAAACATTTATTAACAATTTTTTTCTATTATGAACAATGGTGCAACAATGATCTTATATATGACTCCTTGAACACATGTAAGAAAGTTTCTCTAGAATAAATGCCCAGAAACAAAACTTCTGTCTCTAAAGCTACAAGCATCTTCACTTTACTACATAAGATTAATAGTTCTACAAATAAATAGAACATACCAACACATAAGGCAACAAGGTTCTGTGGCTCCATAACTTTGACAAATTTGTTATGGTGAGAATTTTAGATTTTTGCTGATGAGTTCAATGTATAAACGCACTGTTTTGTATATAACCTCCATTTTTCTGTGTATTACTGGTCAGCTCTTTAAATACTTGCTTCTCCGTTTAGTTTTCTTATTCTATAAATTGTCTGTTCATTTCATTTGCCCTACTTTCTTGGGCAAAGGCATTGATTAATAGTTTGAAAGCATATTCTATAGTCAAATATATGGAGAAATAGTCATTGCCATACATTGCTAGTGGGAATGCAAAATGTCACAATCTTTATGGAAGGGAATTTGATAATGCCTTGCAAAATCACACACATTTCTACCTTTAGCTGTGCCATTCCATTTCTAGGAGGCTGTCCTTAAGGTATACTAGTAAAACCAAAAAAAAAAGTGAATAGTGTCTTTGCTGCTGTGCTCTTTGCTCTGCTCAAATGCATGTTCCATAAATACATCTTCATATTACATAGATATATGTGCATAAACATATGTGCATATTGATATACACATGGATATATAGATGCACATATATACAAATACATATATATGTAGAAGATAGTTTTCTTGGAATATATCCTGCTTTATAGGTTTAAACTTATAATCACATCTCAAATATTTATAAATGAAATTTTAAAATAATTATTTTGAAAGTAATATAAAATAGACTTAATTGAATTGACAGCATAAGCAGAGAGGAATTATTTTAAGTGTGTGTTTATAAATACATTAATTTGGAAAAAAATGTATATATGCCTAATATATAATTTAAGAGTAAAAAGAAATCTGAAAAAAAATTTTCTGAAATCCTGTTGTTATTAATAATAATGGTATTATTATACTTCAATTTTTCTATACTTTTGAATAAATAGAAGTCTAATATAAACATATAAATGAAAGAATATAATATGAGATTTAAGTAGTTATGGTTATTTATTATTTACTATCATTCCACATATTGGAAAATTAAAATTTTAAATTATTAGCATGATTATTAACATTCATTGTTATGTGAAATGTCAGTTTTAGATGCAAATATAGAAGCACTTAATATGCAGAATCACCAAAATTATATAATTTATGTTTTGTAGCTCATATATAACTTTGTAGTTTATTCTCCCCACAATAGTGGATATTCTACACAAAATAAATTCACTGTTTACATTTTACTTCTTAATGCATACGAATGCTATCAAAACCCTATATACTTTAAATAAAGAATATATGCATTGTATTATTTCTACATTATCTAATATAATATAGAATAATATATATAAATGGTATAGGTTTACCCATGCTATATGTCCTCCACTTACTCTGCCATGAAAGTAATATACTTAATTTCTACTCATTTTGAATCTTGCTGAACCCCCGTGATGATCCACCAGAATTCTGAGATCCTGGTGGGGCACTGGAACCACTATATGCCAATGGTATGACAAAACATGGAAGTGGATATCAAAATGAATGCATCTCCTCTACTCAAATGCGTTGTCCCATCAGACTTTATAAAACACAGATTCAAAGACAAAATTACTAAGAATTTCAAGGCAGTGACACTAAACTAAGCATAAACTAAGCACAAGGTTCTTCTAAACACAAGACCCCATGCAACGCCCAGGTTGGGCGCCCACAAAGCTGGCCTTGTTTGTGCACATTCTCACTCCGAACCCCAGAGATTCCACTAAAAAATGTGGCTAATGTTTATGCATACGTCCCAGAATTAGTAAAACACTGCTAATGACATTCTTACAAACTACATATATGTCTTATTAGATTATAAAGCCAAATGGGAGAAAATGCAGTGTAAAATAGGTTTTAATGAGAACAATTTAAGTCGGGGTTTTAAATTGATTCCAGGGCAAAAGAAGAGGTTTTTAGTAGAAGAAATAGAGACGATGGCTGATTAAGAAAGATTCAACAGGATCAGAATGGGTTGATTCCATGAAAATTAATATGAAATAACCTTTGAAATAAGAAATGCCAAGTTGTCCTTCAAGATACATCAGCAGGAAATAGAGTGACCATGAATAGCATCTGACCATATTTGTTTTCACGTATCCTACCCTCTCCTCAACTCCGAATAAAATTCTTGCTGGTTAGGAGTCCAAGGACTATAAAAACTACCAATAATTGCAGTCATGGAGATATTTTAAAAAGCAGATAAAAATTAGATTTTCATAGGGTGAGATTTATATTTGATTTTAAGATGTATTTTGTTTTTTTGTGTATGTTTGTTTGTTTGTTTCTTACTAAATATCTCCTCCTGTATAGATATCTCATTTCTAGTTTTCTGCAATGTGTTGGCAAAAAAATCTCTTCTATGTACATTGCAAGAGATATTTAATTATGATATTTTTACATAAAATAGATTACTGTAAAATTTGGCATAATTTGATTACCCGATTGAGATCTTAATATAATATATTGTAGGAGAACTTGCATGCCCCTTAATCACCAACAAAAAAAAATAATTTACGTAAAAAACAGGGAAAAAATCCATTTAATGTGATATTTTTATTTCTGAAATGTTTAAATACTTTAATTTTCTTTAAAATTCTCTTATGCCAGTAAAGAATGATTAGAAATATTAGGGTTTTTTTCTTTCCCTTTGGATGTCAGTTATGGAATTGCCCATATTCCCTGCATATTTTAATCTGTATAATATCCAAAATGAGAAGATAATAGTTTTTGAAAGCAGAAATCCAGAACTACAGCATAAAAAGGTGTAGAAGATAGGATGAAAAAGGATTCAACACAATAAGGAAGGAAGGCCTATGTCAGCAAGTGGGAAAGAACACAGCTAAAACGAATCATGCTCAAAACGTACGAACTTTGGGATGAAGCTTTATAATTCTTGGACTCCTAACCGCTTTAAAAGTGATATAAAATTGATAGCATGCATAGAAAAAGAAAAGTTATGAAATTTCAGAAATTAAAACAAAAAGAGTTTTAGATCTTACAGAAAGTTCCAGTATTTCCAAAGATCTTGATAGATCTGCAATGATAAAAAGTTTTCTCATTGTGAATTAATGTTCGGTGAAATTAACCTAAAGAAAAGTTTAATCCATTTCTTTGTTTTTGTTTTTTATTGCAAAATTTAGAAGAGATTTTAATATATAAATGTGAATCAAGACTTTTCAAAAATATTGTCCTCACTTAGGGACTCTGTGTCCCTGCTTTCTTTTCTTTTGTTAGACAGACATATTAACATTTTTAAGAACCTCTCCCTCACACCAATTATTTCATGTGATCCTGGGGTAAGTTTTCTAAAATCATGCAAATAGTTGATGGCAGTGAGGGAGGGGGCAAAGATACCAATACTGTTGGATACAACTTCTATATGCCATGTATTTTACATACTTCTTATTTACTCCAAGACAACTCTAAATCATGTGCACTATTATCTTCATTTTAGATTAAAAAGGAAGTTTCAAAAAGGAAAATTAGTTACAGGCTACTAAGAATAACATTCCCGATTCTGGTTCTAAAGCTGCTAAGATGCTCTTTCCACTCTGAAAACATTAAACAAAGTTTTAAAAATTGTTTTATTTATTCATTTATTTTTAGATTCAAGAACTCACTGTCACCCAGGCTGGAGTGCAGTGGTATGATCATAGCTCACTGCAGCCTCGAACTCCTGAGCTTAAGCAATCACCCAGCCTCAGCCTCCGGAGAAGCTGGGATTACAGGGGAGCACCACCATATTTGGCTAATTAAAATATTTTTTTGTAGAAACGAGGGTCTCATTATGCTGCTCATGCTGGTCACAAATGCCTGACCTAAAGCAATTCTCCCATCTTGGCCTCCCAAAGCTCTGGAATTATAGGCATCAGGCACTGTGCCTGGCCTAAACAAAGTTTTAATTCAGATTCAGATCTAAAAGGTATATTTGGATATAATCCTTAATAATGTCTATTGAAAAGAAATAGCTAATGGTTAACACTTGTGTAGAGCTACTTGTCAGGTACTATCTGAACCATCATTCATATATATATATATATATATATGTATATATGTATATATATGTATATATGAATGATATATATATGAATGATATATATGAATTTATATATAAATATATGTATATATATATATTTGCTCATTTAAATACAACAACAATGAAGTAAGTACTACAAAAAGGAGGTCAAGTAACTTGTCCAAAGTTCACAGCTCATAAATATGGAGGTATTATTTGAACTCAGATGATCTGTTCCAAAATTTCAGATACATACTGTGTGCTAGGGGAATAATGACCAACAAATAAAGAAAACTGAAAAAATGCGTTGTCACACATTGAATTAAATAATCAAAATAACTGTTCAATAATTTTTTAGAGCAGCTACTTTGTACTAGGCATTGTTGAAAATGCTAGGAATATAATACTGAACAAGCTCTTTTTTCTCATGAGGCCTGCATTTCCATGAAGGATTCAGTCCGTTTTAAATAAGATAGATATTGAGATTATGATAGAGATTTAAAAAAAAAAAAGATAAATAGAATTAAAAAAGGAGTGTGCCAGTGTAGTATTGATGGCTATGCTAGTTCATTCTGGTGGGTAGGAGATGCTTCCCTGATAAAGCGTTACGAGAGCTGAACCCTGACTGATGAGAAGGAGCACTCCAGGTAACGGTCTAGAGGAACAGCAGAGGCCTTGCAGTGAGTAACCTCAGCTTGTAAAAGACCACCAAGCTGGCCATTACACTATGGTGAGAAGCTGAGATCTTTTCCTAAATGAAATAAGAAACCTTTGCAGTGTTTTAAGAAAGAGAATAATGGCTTATGTGCCCTGTTCATCTCCATTGGACCTGACCACTTAAATATTCTTCAGCTGACTTCCTATGGCTAGTGTGTGTGTACATACGTATATACCTCACGTTGCCTAAGGCTTTCTCTGAAGCTTTGGAAGGTTGATTTGCCCTCACAAAAGTAGGCAAAAGTGCTGGAAATTCGCACACCTAAGGCAACCCTCAGGCAATGACTGCTGCATATAAATACTCCAGTTCCCTCACGCTTCTGGTGGGATAACTCCAAGAAGCCTTATCCAGAGTTTCTTTGAGAGCATTAAGCTTTAATAACCCGTGGAGGTAGCTGGCTTGATAACACATCCTTTATTGGCTGCCTCTCTTCCTTTATTTTTTTTAACTTCCCCGCTCCTATATCATGTATTGCTTTGCTTCCAAAACAAGATTCTCACACATGATCTTATTTGTCTAGGGTCTGCTTCTGGTGAGAACAAAACGAACGCAACTTTTATTTACTTTCTTAAGTGATTATTTTGTCTGCTGTGTAAGGAATGTTGAAACTAAGGAAACTACATAATGGAATACTCAGTGCTCTAAGTAAAAGATCTTGGTGTCTATAATTAAAAAGTAGCGATGTAGGAAAGTGGACATATAATATATTTTAAGGGTAGGGTTGTTAGAAATTGTTGATGCAGTCAAGTGCCACATATGGCATTTGGTCAATAATGGATTGCATATATGACAGTGGTCCCATAAGATTATAATGCAGCTGAAAGTTTTCTATCACCTCAGGTCATAGCTCTCTTAATGTCACAGCACAATGCATTCTCTCATGTTTGTGGTGACGCTGGTATAAATAAACCTACCACACTGCCAGTTGTATAAAAGTATAGCACACAAAGTTATGTACAGTACCTAATACTTGACAGTGACAATAAATAACTATATCACTGGTTTATGCATTTACTATGCTGTACATTTTAGTATTGTTATTTCAGAGTGTACTCTTTCTATTAAAAAAAAAAAACTTTAATACAGCCTCAGGTCAATTTTTCAGGAAGTATTCCAGAAGAAGGCATTGGTAGCATAGGAGATGACAGTTCCATGAATGTTATTGTCCCTGAAGTCTTTCCAGTGAGACAAGATGGAGGTAGAAGACAGTGATACAGATGATCCTGACCTTGTGTAGTTCTAGGCTAATGTGTATGTTTGTGTCTTGAGTTTGTTTTAAACCTAAGAAGTAAGACAAAAAAAAATTTTAATAAAATAAAATCTTATACAATGAGGATTTTTAAAAAGAAAATAATTTTGTACTGCTGTACAATATGTTTGTGTATTAAGTGTTATTACAAAAAGGTCAAAAGATTAGAAAAAATTAAACATTTAATGAAGTAAAAATGTCACAATAAGCTCAGATTTTTTAAAAATTTAGTACCATCAAGGTGTAAAGTGTTTATAAAGTCTATAGTAGTGTACAGTAATGTCCTAAGCCTTCAAATTTACTCAACATTCACTCACTGACTCACCCAAAGCAACTTCCACTCCTGAAAGCTATATTCGCGGTAAATGCCTTTTACAGGTGCACCATTTTTTATGTTTTGTATCATACTTTCGCTGTACCTTTTCTATTTTTAGAAACATTAAATTTAAATACACACATACTTCTCATTGTTTGGTAACTGCCTACAATATTCAATCTAGTAACATGTTGTACAGGTATATAGCCTAGGAGCAATAAGCTATGCCATAAAGCTTAGCTTAGACTATTCCGTCTAGGTTTGAGTAAATAGACTCTGTGCTGTTTGCACACGGACAAAATTACTTAGCTATGCATTTCTCGGAACATATCCCTGTGGTTAAGCAACACATCACTGTATATTGTTCATGTAGGTGGTAGAAATAAATATTTTAAAAGACACTCCTACATATTTGGCTTGAGCAGCTGAGTTGATGGTACTGCCATGTACTCAGGACATTTGGAAGCTTGACAGTCCAGAGAATAAACTAATAAATTCTATTTGGGAAATGTTCATTTTCAGCAGACTGTTGAGCATTCTAACAGTGATGTCAAGTAAGACAGTTGAATCTCTGAGTTTGCTGGTGTTAGGGAGGAGAAAAATTCAGGGTAGGAGATATTGTTCTAGAAGTCTTCAGTACCTAACTGTCATTTAACTTCATATGACTGCATGAGATCAACTGCAAAGATGATAATAACTAGAAACTTTGAAAACAGAGTAAATATCACAGCCACCCTACTCCCCCTCCAAAGAAGGAGCTAGTATAAAAAAATGTAACATCATCCGAAAAGTTGAAAAAAAGCTATGCAAATGCTGGAATTTCAAGAGAGTTTGAACAAAATCATTCCAGAAGTTTGAAACAGTTGACAGTGTCATATGGTGTCGACAATTCAAAGGACACAAAGCAGAAAAAAGACCTTTGAATTTGTAAGGCAAAAGTCATTGGTGACTTGAGAAGAATCATTTAGGTGAACCAGAAGAAACAAAACTTGAATACAGTAGGCAAATAATGGAAATAAAAATGTTGATAAATAAGTTACAGATAAGTGAAAGGTTTTTAAGAGGTTTTTTGATATTTGCTAAAAAATGTTGGTACCTGGATACAAATAAAATCTGCACTCTATTCTACCTCCCCATTCTTAGTGGTGTTAAATCAAGCTTGTATACTGATAGAATCACCAGAGAAGAAATTTTAATGATTTTTTAGCAATTTATTCAATTCACACACACACAAATTTAGAATCTTAGAATATGACTAATGAACTTTTATTATTAAAGAATAAATAATAAAATTGAGCATGAATTATATTTCACTTGAAAATTAAATTAAACATTAGAAAATATAGTATAGAAGAATTATTGTGTATTCCTCTTATTTGTAAGTAGCTAATTACTTCCATGATCTCCATACTGTTCATTGTAATAGCAAATATTCTCTCATTTTCACATGGCACATGTAAGAATGTCATTCACTTTTTTGTGTAAAGCCAAATATTTTAATTCAGAAATAATGTTGTAGTAACATGCTTTTTAAAAGGAATTGTATACCTAAAATTTATAGCTTGAAAATCCTTAAAAAATTTTTGTCTTCAACTAACATAAATAGTTGGCAGCTTATAAAAGTCATGTCAGCAGGCTTTTGTTTAAATTTTTAGCCTCCATAAATTTAAAACTAAAGAGCATTTCTTTTTAGAAGATTCTTATAAAGTCTGTTGTTTTAAAATTTGATTAGTGAGAACAATATATGTTTTGAGTACCTCAATTTTCCCTAACACTCTCCTCTTTTGTTCATGTTCCTTATACAATCATAGTACCTGTCTCAGTTGATTTTTCATGGATGCTGTGCTATTGTACATTATTATAACATTTCTTATTTCTGAGGTGAAATGCTGAGGTAACAAAATAGGTATTCTGAATTTAATTCTACATTACAAGGACTAAAAATGTCCAAATAGGATGGCAAGGATTAAAAATGTCCAAATAGGACTTTTAAATGAAAAAAGTCCATAACTTAAATAAGTTAAACATTAAATACTTTTGAAAATTTATTTTGTTTATTGTTGTAGATGAATGTGTATTAAATGACTCTATAAGATTAAGATAATAATATAATGTAATTTCTATTGTTTTTGGATGAATTCTTATTTAAATTTTATAAACATATCTGACTATGAAAGGGTTCCCTGTTACTATTTATATTAACTCATAATCTATTTCCTTTTGTATGTAACTACTTGAGATTTCTTAATAATGTTTCATTTATATATTAAAAACTATATATATAACTAGCTATATATATATGTGTGTATGTATATATATATATATATATATATATATATATATCTACATATATATGTAATTTATAAGTTACTTGCATGATCTTTAGCTCCAGATTGGCTCTCACCATTAAAAGAGACATGTTGATTCCCTACTGATACAGCTGTCTCCCACTCAAATCTCACCTTGAATTGTAATAGTCCCCTTGTGTCAAGGTTCAGGCCAAATGCAGCTAATTGAATCATGGGAACAGTTTCCCTCATACTGTTTTCACGGTAGTGAGATCTGATGATTTATAAATGCCAGTCCCCCTGCACAAGCTCTCTCTTGCCTGCTGCCATGTAAGATGTGTCTTGCTTCACCTTCACTTTCTGCCATGATTGTGAGACCTCCTAACCATGTGGAACTGTGAGTCAATTAAACCTCTTTCCCTTCTAAATTACCCAGCCCCAGTATGTCTCTATCAGCAACATGAAAAAATCTAATCACCTACTATGTACAAAAAATGTTTTCCAGCATCATGACTGCCCAAAAATAAACTCAAAATATGTTTTCCTTTATGACATATAATAGGACCTTGACTCTGGGCCTTTGAAGAATTCTCATCTTTCTTTGCAAATGTTTTTAAGGAAACACAATGGTAAGTATGATATGAATGAGCAGCTTTAAATGAAAGGAAAATTGAACAAAATAGCTCAACAACTTCTTCAGTATATTGATTCATCAATCTCACTTGTACAGACAAGAGGGCAGAAATAAAGGCAAATGACTACTTTTTTATTCCAGGATCTCTGAGATTATACACACACACACACACACACACACACACACACACACACACACACACACTACTTAGGCTATATACATATACAATATAGTAATTATATTACTACACATAAAATAGTAATATATTTTATGTTACATTATAATAAAAAATATAGATGTAGATGTATATATATATAGATATAGATAGATCATATAGCTTTTTGTCTCTCCTTTTCTGTTCTTGTCAGAGTGAATTTTAATATAATTTCTACTTTTAACAATATAACGTTCCAACAGAACAGTAAGGTTTTTACTTCTAACAGATATAATGTTCCAAAAGCTACTGAGCAGTAATTGATGAATTTGACCCTATCTTTTATTGATTGACATATTCATTGTATATGTGAGACACTAGTGTATTAATGCCACTCTCCTTGAACACTTCAAGTGCTTCCTCTTCAGGTGCTTTTTGCTTGGTTGCTCTTAAAATGCTCCTTTCCAAATACTCTTACCCCATATACCCTCATACCTCTCTCCCTTATGGATTTAATCATTATTCTCAAATATCTTCATTTTAGTACGGGTTTCTCAGATCATTATTGTTTTTTAATTGAACCTTCAGCCAACCTACACTTCCTACCCCTTATGCTTCCTATTAAGCAAGAAGAACGATTCTTGCTTAATATTATTTATTGCCATGTAATCATAGTATTTATTGCCATGTAAGTTATTATAAATTTTATTTGTTTTTACTGTTTATTGTCTATTTTGTATAAAATATGTAGTTCCATAAGATCAGGAATTTGTGTATATTTTGTTCACTACTATAGATCCCAATACTAATTCAGTAAATATATGACAAAAAATTGTGGAATAAATAAACGGAAGCAAGTGAGAATGAATGAATGAATGAATGAAGATCTATGTATTTACCTCCCTGTGACTTAAACTTGATTTGTATGTGTACTCATTCACTTGAAGTCAAGTGAAATCATTTCACTTGGTTTGTATGTCACTCAAATCATTTTGCTTGAATGGCTGGGTTTTAAATTTCTCCCACAGAAACAAACAAAAATAAGAGCTAAGTTACAGTTCTATTAATAAGATCAATTAAAAGTCATTGGTAAAGTGGAATTAATGTATATCTCCAAACAGGAAGTCCATCCATTATTGGCAATAGTGGCATAAACTATAAAGCTCTCACAATTTGCAAATAAGTTAGAATACCAACAGTATTTTTAAATAGTAAACTAATTGGTATTTTACAAAATGTAAAAAATATGAGAATATCTTGAACATCAGCATAACACATTGCAATACTTGGAATAATGATGTGTAAAAGTTCTGCATTAATCCCTCTTCTCTGCTTAAATATGCTCCTCTTCTACCTATATGACTCTTATTTTTAAGTAGCTCCCTGTCTCTGTCTCTGTATATCTACTTTATTTTGAGCTTAAATCATACTCTCTGTGATATTTCTGTAAAATCATTTACAAATATTAAGACCTCTTTTCTACATATCAATTCTATAATCTTTGCTCTGTATAATTGTTAAATGTCCCAAACTATTTCCTAATTGACAAAATTGTTGCCTTGTTTTCCCTAAAAAGTAATTTATTGCTTTTATTATAAATGGCAATTTTTGTTCCCTCTAAGCCTTTGTCTTGTTCATGTTATCATCATCACCACCATCATCTTCAACCTTCCTCTATCAATCAGCCACTGGGTAGCCTAAATTAACAATAAATTTCTTGTAGATTCTTTCAGAATGTGAAATTTGATTTGTTTCTAAATAGCCAGTACATACTATTCGTTAATTCTTATCGAAATGAACAAAATGATAAAAGCATAATGGCTTATACTTTCATAATATTTTTGGTGGTATAAATGACATCACAACTATCTTCCCTATGATAATAGGAATCATTTACTTAGTGAATATATTACATCATTGAGAGAATGAACCTTATGGCTGAATTCCTAACTCAAGCTACTACTGGTATGATCTTAATTAAAATTAAAATATGCTGTTCCTTAATTTTTTAATTTATATGAAAGAAAAAATAATTAAGTCTACCATTAGGTGTTTTACTTGACTGTTGTCAGCCTGAAGCAAAGAAGTATATAGAGGAATACTTCAAAAAGTGTGGAATCATGAAAATACAATAAGGTATTTAGGCAGAAGAGATATTATAAAGTTGTATTTACAGATTTAAAAAATTAGAAATAGATTTAGTTAGAACTTCTGACTCATAAAGATTTAGAATTATGTAACTCTAATTATAACACAAACAGAAATTATTCAAATGTTTACATTGCTTCCAAGGTAATAGGAAGAGGACTGAACGTTAAAATAAAATGTTAAAGGGTTTCCATATTAAACAATGTGGCATTAGTGCAATTCTAGATAATTTGATTAATGGAAAAGAATAGTACTCTTAGAAACAACCATATATGTAGATATGGGCATATATAATTTAGTTATTGCCAGAGGCAACAAAAAAATTGTATGTATTTCTGATACCATAGAACAATTAATAAAAATCTATAAAATTTTTAAGGATATAAATGGCTATATTAAAATTTTAAAACTTTAAAAACACAGTGATGAATATCTTTCTTACATTGGGATAAAAAGTAATTTAGTAAGCAAGTTAGAAAAAAACATGCTACCAATAAAAAGGGGATTAATAAATTACATTAACATTAAAATTTTCTGTTTATTAAAATACATCTGAACTAAAGGGAGAGACAAGCCAAAGCAAATAAGATATTTTAACACATGTAACTATCAAAAGATTGGTATAAAGAGTACATTAACAATTTCTACAATCAGTAAGCAAAAGACAACCTAGGCGAGACATAGGCAAGACCAAAGCATGAGAAACAGCAAAAATGGTTAAAGTGCAGAAACACGTTATCAATTTGAGAAATACAGGTAAAGACCATGAAGAAGAACTATGTAACGCATACTGAAATGGTTAAAGTTAGTAAGTCTGATATAAGAGCAAATAAATATTTTATATATATATATACATATATATATATGTAAAGTAGATAGAGAAATGTATGTATGTGCATACATATACATAGAGAAAGACTCTTGCACAGCTTATTGTAGTCCAAATTATAGCAATCACATAAAAAATAATTTGGCAAAGTTTATAAAGCTGAGCATCACATTCCCAGTGACACAGGGGTGATGCCCTCAGCAGAAAACATGCATAAGCATATTTCTACACTGTACCTAATAGCAGCGCCCTAAAAACAAAGCAAGAACCTATCAAGAAGGAAAGGAGCAAATAAATTGTTTTATATTCATGTAACGGAATATTGTATGGCAGTCAAAATGAGCTAGAGCTACATGCATAAGCATGTCTAAATCTTAGTACTGCAATGTTCAGTAACAAATGCAAGTCCTAGTTCAATATTTAATTCAATGGTTGGGTTATGGTTTATCAGTTTTCACATAGTATTCAACATAATAAATAAATAACCCAATAAACACTGTCTATGAGTTGTGACTGATTCAATTCTGTCTACCAGGACAGAATGTTAGGTAGCAATACCTAACATGTATCTAGTGGTTAAAATTTTCCAGGTGTGGTTCTATATGTTTATTTGTATATTTAATTTAATCCTCATAACAAATCTAGAGATAAAAATTCTTAGGACTCACTTTTTAATTTTTTATTGTACTTTAGGTTCTGAGGTACACGTGCAGATCATACAGGACTATTGCATAGGTACACACATGGTAATGTGGTTTGCTGCCTCCATCCCCCCATCACCTACATCTGGCATTTCTCCCCATGTTATCCCTCCCTGACCTCCCCACACACCCCCAACCTCCCTATTCCACCGCTGTCCCCCCCTTGCCCCCCCCAAAAGACCCTGTGTCCGTGTGTTCTCATTGTTCAACATCAGCCTATGAGTGAGAACATGCGGTGTTTGATTTTCTGTTCTTGGTGTCAGTTTGCTGAGAATGATGGCTTCCAGATTCATCCATGTAGGACTCACTTTTGTATACATGAGTAAACTGGAGAATAAGTAAGTTCAATAGCTATGAGAAACTGAATTGGGTACATCCAAATTCACATGCCACGACCTAAACTCCATATCCCAGAATGTGACAGTATTTAGAGATAAGGTTTTCAAAATGTAATTAAGGTTATGTGAGATCATTAGGGCGGGCCTTAATCCAATATGACTGGTGACTTTAGGATGAGAGGAGATTAAGATACAGATACACACAGAGGGAAGAACACGTGAAAACACATGAAGTCAGTCATTTATAAGCCAAAAAGAAAGGCCCTCAGAAGAAATCAATTTTCCACACCTCGATTTTAGACTTCTAGCCTCCAAACTGTGAGGAAATGTATTTTTGTTTAAACCACCCAGTTTGTGGTACTTTGTTATGGCAGCTGTTAAGAACTGAATGTTTGTGCTTCCCAACGGCATGAAATTCATATACTGAAATTTTAACCCCAAAGCGATGATATTAGAAGGTGAGGCCTATGGGAGATAATTAGATAATGAGGGTAAAGCCCTCACGAATGGGATTAGTGCTCTTATAAAAGGGATCCCAGAAAGCTCTTTCATCCTCTTTTCACCATGTGAGGGTACAAGAAGTCAGCAGTCTGCAACCCCAGAAGAGGACCCTCAGGAGAACTCAACCATGCTGGCATTATGATCTCAGATGTCCAGCCTCTAGAACTGTGAGAAATAAATTAATGTTGTGTGTAAGCCACCCAGTCTATGATATTTTGTTCTATTAGCCCAAACTAAGGAGGAATTGGTACCGAGAAGTAGGCTGCTGCTGTAACAGGTACCTAAAAATGTGGAAGCCGCTTCAGAACTGGGTAGTGGGGTTGTTGCTGGAAGATCTTTGAGATATATGCTAGAAGAATCTCAGGTTGCTGTAAACAAACATTTAAAGGCAATTCTCTGAGAGCTCAGAAAGAGAAGGGGAGAGTTGTGGAGGAAGATTGTGTCTTCTTAAGGAATATCTAAGTAACCATGAATAGAATGTTGGTAGAAATATGGACAGCAAACTCTATTCTGATGAAGTCTCAAATGCAAATTAGAAACATGCTATTGGAAACTAGAGGAAACAATCCTGGTAATACAGTGGCAAAGAACTTGGCAGAATTGTGACTATTTTCTTTTGTTTTATGGAAGCTAACATTTGTGGGCAACGAAGTTGGATATTTAGCTGAAGAGATTTACAAGCCAAGTGTTGAAGAGTGCTTTGGTTCCTCATGACTGCTTGGCTCCTCCTGCAAAATGTGAGGAGATGAGAATGTGTTTTTGGAAGTGAACACTGGAGTGTGAACCACAGACTTTGGTCAACGATCTCAACAAACCCAGGGGTAGAGATGGGATTAGATCAGGAGAAACATTGATAGCTGAGATTAAAGGAAACAAAGAAAATGGGACAAAATGAAGAAAGACTGTCCTACTTCTTTAACTGTACATGACTGAACCATAGAGTTATTTGGCTGCAAATATGTGCTATTCTTCAAGACAAGTTTAACAAGGACCTTTAACCAAAGCATGGGTAGGGCCACCAAAGAGAGCTACATTGTGAGCAGCACCTGAGCAGGCTTTGGGGATGACATTGCCATCCCAGTGGGTTCATAGGGTGGACGATCAAGCCTAACGGGATTATTCTTGAGGCTTAAGGTTTAATAGAGTTTGCCTTGTCAGGTTTTGGACTTAGGATACATCATTCCTTTCTTTTTTCCTATTTCTCCCTTTTGAAATGAGAATGTCTATCCTATGCCTGTCTCGCCCTTGTATTTTGGAAGAACATTCTTTGCTTAGTTTCACAGAGGGAATTTTGCCTCAGGATAAATCATACCTTAAGCCTCACCTATATCTGATTTAGATGATATTTATTTATTTATTTATTTATTTATTTATTTAAATATTTTATTTTTGGGGCGGTACATAGTAGGTATATGTATTTATGGGTTACATAAGATGTTTTGATACAGTCATTCAATGTGTAATAATCATATCATGGAAAATGGGTATCTGTACCTTCAAGTATTTATCCTTTGTGTTACCAACAATCCAATTATACTCTCTTAGCTATTTTTAGATGTACAATAAAATTATTATTGACTACAATCACCCTGTTATGCTGTCAAAAACTGGGTCTAATTAATTTTCTCCAACTATTTTTTTTGTACCCACTGGCCATCCCCGCCTCCTCCCTACCCCAGGCCCCACCATGATGCTTCCTAGCCTCTGGTAACCATTCACCTACTCTCTATGTTTGTGAGTTCAACTGTTTTCATTTTTAGATTCCACAAATAAGTGAGAATGTGTGATCTTTGTTTTTCCATTCCTGGCTTATTTCACGTAACATAATTACCTCCAGTTCCATCCATGTTCTTGCAAATGACAGAATCTAATTTTTTTCATGGCTGAATAATACTCTGTTATATATATATGTACTACATTTTCTTTATCCATTGATCTGTTGATGGGTACAGGTTGCTTCCAAATCTTGCATATGGGGAACATTGCTGCAACAAACATGGGACTGCAGATATCTCTTTAATATACTGATTTCTTATTTGTGTGTGTATATAAACCAGCAGTGGTATTTCTGTATCATATGGTAGCTCTATTTTCAGCTTTTTGAGGAAACTCCAAACTGTTCTCCATTGTGGTTTTACTAATTTACATTCCCCCCAACAGTGTACCCAAAGCTCCCTTCTCTTCACATCCTTGCTAGCATTAGCTATTGTCTGCCTTTTGGATATGAGCCATTTTAACTGCAGTGAAATGATATCTCATGGTAGTTTTGATTTGTGTTTATCTGAAGATCAATGATGTGGAGAGCACCTTTTCATATGCCTTTTGGCCATTTGTATGTCTTTTCTTTCTTTCTTTTTTTTTTTTTTTTTTGAGAAATGTGCATTCCAATTTTTGGCCATCTTTTGATTAGATTACTAGATTATTATTGTTATTATTGGCCCTGTAGTGTTGTTTGAGCTTCTTATATGTTCTGGCTATGAATCCCTTGTCAAGTGGGTAATTTATAAATATTTTTCCCATTCTGTGGGTTTTCTCTTCATTTCATTGGTTATTTCCCTTCCTGTGCAGAAGCTTTTTAACTTGTGATCCCATTTGTTCATTTTTCTTTGGTTTCCTGTGCTTGTGAGGTATTAGTCAAAAAATTTTTGCACAGAACAATATCCTGGAGAGTATCACCAATGTTTCCTTGTATTAGTTTTGCAATTTGAGGTCTTATATTTAAGTCTTTAATCATTTTGATTTGATTTTTGTATAAGGTGAGAGACAAGGATCTAAGGGATAGTTTTCCAAGTAACCATGTATTAAAGAATCTTTCTTTTCCCCATTCTGTGTTCTTGGTACCTTTGTCAAAAATGTGTTCACTATAACTGTGTGCATTTCTTTCTGGTTTTCTATCCAGTTCTGTTAGTTTATATGTCTGCTTTTATGCCAGATGTCATTTTGGTTACTATCGCTCTGTAGTGTAATTTGAAGTTGGGTAATGTGATTCCTCCAGTTCCTTCCTCTTTTTGCTTAAGAAGCTTTGGGTCTTTTGTGGTTCCATATAAATTTTGGATTGTTTTTTCTATTTCTGTGAAAAATTTCACTCATATTTTGGTAGGAATTTCACTGAATCTGTAGACTGCTTTGGATAATATGGACATTTTAAAAATATTTATTATTCCAATCCATGAACATAGAACTATTTGCTCTTTTTTTGTGGGTCTTCTTCAATTAGTATTTTATAGCTTTCGTTATAGAGATATTTCATTTCTTTTTTTTTTTAATTCCTATGTCTTAATTTTATTTGTGGCTATTGTAAATGGAATTACTTTTTAATTTCTTTTTCAGTTTGCTTACTGTTGGCATATAGAAATTTAACTGATTTTTATGTTGATTTTTTATTTGGAAACTTTACTGAATTTGATTATCAGTTCTATTAGTTTTTTGGGGGAGTCTAGGTCTTTCCAAATACAAAATCATATTATAGCAAATAAGGATAATTTGACTTATTTATTCCATTTTGCATGCCCTTTATTTATTTCTCTTGTCTCATTGCTCTAGCTAGGCCTTCTAGTACTATGTTGAACAACAGTGGTGAAAATGGGCATCCTTGTCATTTTCCAGATCTTAGAGGACAGCATTTCAATTTTCCTTTGTTTAGCATGATACTGGCTGTTGATCTGCCATATATGGCTTTTATTTTGTTGAGGTAGCTTCCTTCTATTCCCAATTTTTTGAGAGTTTTCACTTTGAAGTGATGTTGAATTTTATCAAATGCTTTTTCTGCATCCATTGAAATGATCATATGGTCTTTGTCCTTCATTCTATTGATATCACATTGATGGATTTGTACATGTTGAAAGCGTTCTTATATCCCAGGGATAAATCCCACTTGGTCGTGATGAAAGATCTTTCTAATATATTGTTGAATTAAGTTTGCTAGTATTTTACTGAGAATTTTTGCATCAATATTCATTCGAGATATTGGCTTGCAGTTTTCTTTTTTTAATGTGTCTTTGTCTGGTTTTTGTATCAGGGCAATACTAATCTCATAGAATGAGTTTGGAACTATTCCCTCCTCCTCTATTTTTCAGACTAGTTTGACTAGAATTGGTATTAGTTCTTTAAATCTTTGGTCAAATTCAGCAGTGAAGCCATTGGGTCATGGGCTTTTCTTTTCTGGGACACTTTCCCTTAAGACTTCAATCTTGTTACTTATTATTATTGTACTCTTCAGGTTTTGGATTTATAGGTTGCATGCATATAGGAATTTATCCATTTCTTCCAGATTTTGCAATTTATTGGCATATAGCTGCTCATAGGACCCATTAATGATCCTTTGAAGTTCTGTGGTGTCAGTTGTAATATCTCATTTTTCATCTCAGATTTCATTTATTTGGATCTTCTCCTTTTTCTTACCTGGTCTGGCTAAAGATTTGTCGATTTCATTTAACTTTTCAAAAAACACAACTTTTTATTTCATTGATCTTTTGTATTGCTTTCTTCATTTCAATTTCATTTATTTCTGCTCTGATCATTATGTTTTTTTCTTCTAGTAATTTTGGGTTTGGTTTGTTCTTACTTTTCTAGTTCTTAAGGATGCATCATTTGGTTGTTTATTGAAGTCTCTAACTGCAATATCACCTCTTCCATGGCTCTCCAGGCTTACTGCAGATTTTGGACTTGCCAATCCTCACAATTGTGTGAACAAATTCTCTATAATAAATCTCTGTATATATGTACACATTTCTCTCTATATATATCCTATTGGTTCTAGTGATTCTGTTTCTCTGGGAAACTCTTACTAACAACTCTGATAAGTTCTTGACATTGATAATAAACTATTCTATAAAATAAAGTCATTCTGCTATCTTCATAAAATGACATGATCTTTTGAAAGTGATACAATAGTTTCTGTATACAATTGTATAAGTAGGCTGGGTGCAGTGACTTATGCCTATAATCCCAACAATTTGGGAGGCTGAGGCAGGAGGATTTCTTAAGACAAGGAGATCAAGACCAGCCTCGGCAACATTGTGAGACCCCGTTTCTATAAAAAATACAAAAATTAGCCAGGCCTGTGGTGCTGAGTTACTTGGGAGGCCGAGGTGGGAGAACTGATTTAGCCTGGAAGGTCAAGACTGCAGTGAGCTGTGATTGTGGCACTGCACTGCAGCCTGAGTGACAGAGCAATACCCTGTTTCAAAAAAATAAAAATAAATAAATAAAACTTTATAAGTAAAATAAGAATTTTTTTTCTAATAATAAACACGAGTCAAAACTAAATCTCTACCAGTTGTAATAGATTGCTATTAAAATAATTTAGAAGAGTACATATTAAACTTTTATTTTACTGCTACATATATTAGAGAGTAGTTTTTTAAATGTGAGTATGGGGACTCAAATCTACGAAGAAACACATACGATAGAGTGAAATATAACTTTAAAAAAATCAGGTCTTCTGATTTATTTCGAACATATATTCTACATCTGAATGTTCGTAATACTATCAAGTTATTGTCATGAAAATTCTGTATATTTAGCTTTCATTACCATGAGTGTTATGCTTATAGATCTATCTATTGTTTCATCTAGAAGATACAAATAAAAGCTAGATATTAATTTTTCCTATTTCTACATTTGAAAGGGAATTCTTAGGGGGAAAACATGGCCATATGCTTAATTAAGAGCAGGGACAAAAACTTCTAGTGTTCCTAGAAGTGAGATAAATGAAAAGCCTACTTAAATCTTACGTAAGTTTTATAAGCAGAAAAGTTCCAAGTCAAGTGAAGAAAACTCTAACTTGAATCAAAAGAAGAGAGAGTCATCCTTCCTAAGTCAATTCCTAGACTTGAGCTTGTTTATCAACCCAGACTCTCTTAAATTAAGGGCTCAGCCATGTCCCTTGGGGGAAGGACTCTGGTACACTATCAAAAATTTATTCTGCTAATCCTTTTCCCAGCCTTCCCCAAAGTGACCTACAATCTTTTACTAGAGTCACTGTGCATGTAGGAAAGGAAAGGAAATAATCGAAACTTTTAGAAACCGCTGGACACTGACTCCTAATTCTAGGAGACCTATAATGTCACTGTGACCCACAATTTAGTATAGGGGCTTATTAAAGTCAGGTGACCAATGGAATTTTAGTTCTGGTTTACCTCACAGCAGATTCAGTGTGCCCCGGAACCCATCCTGTGACTATTTCCCTAGTTCCAGAGTGCAAAATTGAACTAGATATACTAGTAGTGTATCTAGTGTGTAGTAGTAGCTGGCAAAATTCCCATATTGGTTTCCTGACCCATGCAGTGAAGGGAGTTATGATGGGAAAGACGAAGCGGGAGTCACTAGAATTTCCTGTAGCTAGGAAAATAGTAAACCAAAAGCAATATCATATTCCTGTAAAGATTACAGCAACTAGTGCCACATCAAAGGCTTGAAGGCTGCAGAGGTGCTGATCCCCACCACATTTCCATTCAACTCTCTAATTTGCTTGTGCAGATCACAGGTGGATCTTGGATAATGACAACGGATTATCATAAGATTAACCACGTGGTGGCTCCAACTGCAGCTGCTATATCAGTTGTGGTTTTACTGCTTGAGCAAATTAACACATTCTCCTGTACCGAATATGCAGCTATTTATCTGGTAAATGCCTTTTTTTATCCATCCTTGCCAATACAGACCACCAGAAGCAGTTTGCTTTCAGCTGACAAGGCCAGCAATGCACCTTCAATGTCATAGCTCAGGGGTGTATGAGCTCTCTAACCCTATACATAGTTCAGTTTGCAGTGCTTTTGATCACCCTTTGCTTCCATTAGATTCCGTATTATCCATTATTACATTGATGATATTATGCTAATTGGACCCAGGGAGCAAGAAATAACAAGGAGTCCAGACTTACTGGCAAGGCGTTCACATGCCAAAGAGTAGGAAATAAACATGACAAATTCTGGAATCTACAATTTTATCAAAATTTCTAGTGGTCTGTTGGTGGGGGCATGTTGAGATTTTTCTTCTAAGGTGGAGGATAAGTTGTTACGTCTGCCACTTTTACAACCAAGAGGCACCATGCCTAGCAAGCATCTTTGGATTTTGGAGGCAATATAAATTCTCATTTGGGTGTGTTACTCTGGCACATTTACTGAGGGACTCAGAGAGTTGTTAGTTTTGACTGGAGCTCAGAAAAGGAGAAAGCTCTGCAACAGTTCCAGGCTGCTGAGCAAGCAGTTCTGCCACTAGAACATATGACCCAGCAGTCCAGTTGTACTTGAAGTGTCAGTGGTAGATAGAGATGCTGTTTGGAGCATTTGGTAGGTCAGTATAGGTGACCCACAGCACAGTTCGTCAAGATTTTGGAGCAAAGCTCTGCCATTCTCTGCAGATAATTAGACAACTTCTCTCCTTTTGAGAAACAGCTCTTGGCTTGCTGAGTCTCAGTAGAGACTGAAGTCTTAGCCACAGGCTATCAGGTGACCATGCAACCTGAGCTACTCATTATGCACTGAGAGTTATCTGATGCATCAAGCCATAAAATCAGACCAGCTAAGCAGCACTTCATCATCAAATGGAAATGGCATGTATGTGATTGATCCCAAAAAGGCCCTGAAGAAGCAAGTAAGTTACATGAAAAAGTGGCCCAACTGTCCATGGTTTCCACTCCTGCTTCACTTCCTTCTGCCTCCTAACCTACCTCTATGGTCTCATGGGGGAGTTCCCTACTATTAGTCAACAAAGGAAGAGGAGACTGGGGCTTGGTTTACAGATGCTCGTGCATGATACACAGATGTCACTCAAAAGTGGACAGCTGCAGCACAATAGCCTTATTCTGGGGCATCTCTGAAGGACAGTAGTGAAGAGAAATCATCCCCGTGGGCAGAACATCGAGCAATTATACCTTGTTGTTCTCTTTTCTGGAAGAACAAATGTCCTGATTTGTAATAATATACCAATTTATTAGATGTGGCCAATGGCTTGGCTGGATGGTTAGGAACTTTTGAAGAAACATGATTGAAAATTTATGACAAGGAAATTTGAAAAAGAGGTATGAGGATAGACCTCTGTGGGCAGAAAATATAAATATATGTGTGCCATGTAAATGATCACTAAAAAGTGACCTCAACAGAGAAGGGTTTTACAAATCATGTAGATAGGATGGCCTGCCCAGTGGTTACCAGTCAGCCCTTTCCCGGAACAACACTGTCATCATCCAATGGGCTCATGAATGAAGTGACCATGATAGCAGAGATGGAGAGACAGAGGTTATGCATGGATCAGCAACATGGGCTTCTATGCACCAATGAAGAACTGACTATGATTCCTGCTGAGTGTTTAATCTACTACTAGTAGAGATAAACAAGTTTTCCAATGTGGCATCATTTATTTGGGTGTTCAGCCTGCTACCTAGAGGCAAGTTGATTGCACTGGCCCACCTTCATCAGGGAAGGGGTAGAGTTTTGTTCTTATTGAAATATATCTTGACTCTATTTAAATACAGTTTGCCTTCCCTGCATAAAATGCTTCTACCAAAACTACCATTCATGGACTTCCAGAATGCCTTATTCACCGTATCCATACAGCACTGCATCTGATCAGGGAAAACACCTCACAGCAAAAGCACATGGGATTCACTGGTCTTAACTATATTTCTCCCCATCCTAAACAGCTGGTTTGACAGAGCAGTGGAATGGCCTTTTGAGGGCTTAGTTACGGGTGGCAATAACCTTCCACCAGGTATTCTCCCAGGCTATATATGCTCTGAATCAGCATCCATTATACAGTGCATTTCTCCCATAGCCAGGATTTTTGAGGTCAGAATCAAGGGGTGGGCGTAGAAATAGTACCACTTAAAATTACCCCTATGAATCCATTTGCAAAATTTTTGCTACTATGTAGTAGGCCCATAACTGTCTCTCTGGAGAATCCTGACTAACACAGCTATTGCTACTTTTTACATGAATCACTGTTCAATCATATTCAGTGTTCTCCATGAGGGCACAGTCTCTGTGAATGTAGTATGAGAATTTAGGTCTATCTGCATAGCAATTTTCTTGCTCTGCCTTTCTTTTGTTTCATGGTTCTGGTTTCACATTTGATTTTTTTTTTAATTTTATTGCATTTTAGGTTTTGGGGTACATGTGAAGAGCATGCAAGATTGTTGCATAGGCACACACGTGGCAGTGTGATCTGCTGCCTTCCTCCCCATCACCCACATCTAGCACTTTTCTCATGCTCTCTCTCTCCCCAACTGCCCTCCCCCTGCTGTCCCTCCCTATTTCCCTCCAACAGACCCCAGTGTGTAGTGCTCCTCTCCCTGTGTTCATGTGTTCTCATTGTTCAATACCCGCCTATGAGTGAGAACGTGCAATGTTTGATTTTCTGCTCTGTATCAGATTGCTGAGAATGATGGTTTCCAGGTTCATCCAGGTCCCTACAAAGGACATGAACTCATCATTTTTTATGGCTGCATAATATTCCATGGTGTATATGTGCCACACTTTCCCTGTCCAGTCTATCATCGATGGGCATTTGGATTGTTTCCAGGTCTTTGCTATTGTAAACAGTGCTGCAATGAACATTCATGTGCACGTGTCCTTATAGTAGAACAATTTATAATCCTTTGGATTTATACACAGTAATGGGATTGCTGGGTCAAATGGAATTTCTATTTCTAGATCCTTGAGGAATCGCCACACTGTCTTCCACAATGGTTGAACTAATTTACACTCCCACCAACAGTGTAAAAGTGCTCCTATTTCTCCACATCCTTTCCAGCATCTGTTGTCTCCAGATTTTTTAATGATCTCCATTCTAACTGGCGTGAGATGGTATCTCAATGTAGTTTTGATTTGCATTTCTCTGATGACCAGTGATGATGAGCATTTTTTCATATGCTTGTTGGCCTCATGTATGTCTTCTTTTGTAAAGTATCTGTTCATGTCCTTTGCCCACTTTTGAATGGGCTTGTTTGTTTTTTTCTTGTAAATCTGTTTTAGTTCTTTGTAAATTCTGGATATCAGCCTTCTGTCAGTTGGGTAAACTGCAAAAATTATTTCCCATTCTGTTGGTTGCCGATTCACTCTAATGACTGTTTCTTTTGCCGTGCAGAAGCTGTGGAGTTTGATTAGGTCTCATTTGTCTATTTCGGCTTTTGTTGCCAATGCTTTTGGTGTTTTAGTCATGAAGTCCTTGCCTACGCCTATGTCCTGAATGGTTTTGCCTAGATTTTCTTCATCATCCTGATACAAAACCCGGCAGAGACTCAACAAGAAAAGAAAACTTCAGGCCAATATCCATGATGAACATAGATGCAAAAATCTTCAATAAAATACTGGCAAGCTGATTGCAACAGCACATCAAAAAGCTAACCCACCATGATCTAGTAGGCTTCATCCCAGGGATGCAAGCCTGGTTCAACATACGCAAGTCTATAAACATAATACACCACACAAACAGAACCAAAGACAAAAACCACATGATTATCTCAATTGATGCAGAGAAGGCCTTTGACAAAATTCAAAAGCCCTTTATGCTAAAAACCCTCAATAAGCTAGGTATTGACGGAACGTATCTCAAAATGATAAAAGCTATTTACGACAAACCAACAGCCAATATCATACTGAATGGGCAAAAACTGGAAGCATTCCCTTTGAAATCTGGCACTAGACAAGGATGCCCTCTCTCACCACTCCTATTCAATATAGTTCTGGAAGTTCTAGCCAGAGCAATCAGGCAAGAAAAAGAAATAAAGTGTATTCAAATAGGAAAGGAGGAAGTCAAATTGTCTCTATTTGCAGACGACATGATTGTATATCTAGGAGACCCCATCGTCTCACCCAAAAATCTCCTGAAACTGATAAGCAACTTCAGCAAAGTCTCAGCATAGAAAATCAATGTCCAAAAATCACAAGCATTCCTATACATCAATAACAGACTTAAAGAGAGCCATATCAAGAACAAACTGCCATTTACAATCGCCACAAAGAGAATAAAATACCTAGGAATACAACTAACAAGGAAGGTAAAGGACCTCTTCAAGGAGAACTGCAAGACACTGCTCAACAAAATAAAAGAGGACACAAACTGATGGAAAAACATTCCATGTTCATGGTTAGGAAGAATCAATATCGTGAAAATGGCCATACTGCCCAAAGTAATTTACAGATTCAACGCTATCCACATCAAACTACTAATGACCTTCTTCACAGAACTGGAAAAAAACACCTTAAACTTCATATGGAACCAAAAGAGAGCCCACATAGCCAAGTCAATTCTAAGCAAAAAGAACAAAGTGGGAGGCATCACACTACCAGACTTCAAACTATACTACAAGGCTACAGTAATCAAAACAGCATGGTACTGGTACCAAAACAGAGATATAGACCAATGGAACAGAACAGAGGCCTTGGGGGCAATACAACATATCTACAACCATCTGATCTTTGACAAACCAGACAAAAACAAGCAATGGGGAAAGGATTCCCTGTTTAATAAATGGTGTTGGGAAAACTGGCTAGCCATGTGCAGAAAGCAGAAACTGGACCCCTTCCTGACACCTTACACTAAAATTAACTCCAGATGGATTAAAGACTTAAACATAAGACCTAACACCATAAAAACCCTCGAAGAAAATCTAGGCACATTTGATTTTTAAAATGTAATAATGATTTTTAAATAAAAAATTTATGGGCAATCTGCAAAAATTTAGTAACATCTTTGTAAATTGTACATTATGCTTCATGAATAATGTACAGTTTATCTTTTTATTTGGAATGTGCATTTGGATAAGTTTGTCAAACATTTATAAGGCTGTCAAAGAAATTCTAGAAACATTTTGCTAATTAATTTCTGCTATCTAAACTGATTATTAAAATGGTCACTCAATATACAATCTGCTAAATGAGTGTGTTAAGTGAAAATAAAGACCATCTTGCTTAAAATACTGGAAGACTTTAAAGTGAAGACTGCTGGACCTGTCCTGCAGACCCTGGCCGAGTGACGGATGTAAGGGATACTCAGACACAGATATCCACTGAAACAGCAGCTAGGGGCCTGCCAAAGAGTGAGCAGCCTCGATAAGCTGGAGCCTCTGGCTTTTATTCAGACATAATGCCAAAAGCCTGGAGCCAACACAATCTATGGGTAATTAACATTGTCATCCCCCCTTGCAGGGAGCAGTCTCGCATGTGGATGATCAAAGGTCAGTTTCCAGACAATGTAAGTAAACAAGCCTATGTAGACAAACTCCCCTACATTCCCTTGTACCTACTCTTCGCCCTTTGCCTCAGAGTAAGAGAACAGCTCCCTTCAGCTTATTCTCCCCTGAAACTTTGCAAAACCTTCTGACCTTTCAAGAAGGTTTACATGTATCCCTATAGCTTCTCCCACCACCCTGACCAGTCTCCTACAGAAGACTCATTGTGTAAAGTGAGTAAAGGTTACATATATAGATTTTTCCCCATAAAGCATTTTCACGTATCAGCATTATCAAGAATATAGTTTTCGCTAATTCTCCATTAAAGCTGTTTTTCATCTTCTTTTCCTTCTCCTAACTTGTTTTACAACTTGTGAAACCAGCTGTCAATTGAAGTTACTTGTGTGTGGATAACTTCACTGCTTCCTCCGTCCAAACTAGTTCATGTCCTATTCATATATACTATTTGCCTGTTCCTCATAATACTTGCCACAGTTTAAAAATTGATGTTTATTTGTATTATATTTATTACCTGATTTCTCTTGCCAAAACTACCAAAATCTATGAAGTCAGGACCATAATTTTGCACACTATTTTATCCCCAGTTTCTGGCATAGAAACCAGCTCACAGAAGGGTTTCAATAAGCATTTGATAAATGAAAGTTGATAGGTAGTAATATATTTGCATGTGGACCTTAGACTTTGGTCATCAAGATGCAAGATTTGTTGTGTCTTTAATAGTGAAAGAATTTAGCACAGAAGATATACAACAAGATTTTTGAATGGAGAATTTTTTTTACAAAAAGGAAAAATAATGAATACTCCTTAGTATTTATTTCATTGTGTTCAGTATTCACAGAGTAAATTTGAAAATATTTTTGTTGTGTTTTATAGGGCCTATAGTTAAATGTAATTTACAAAAGGATGTGAACTTTATGGGAACGAGAGGAGTTTTGTTTCTCCTGAATATATCAAGACTATAGTGCCCACTATCAGCAAATGAGCAAATGCTGAATATAATAAAGTAAGTTAACAATCTGAAAGACATAGGCATTTATTCACTTTTAGATTCATTTACCAAGGTGCATCAAAATGAGTATGAATGAATGATTCAGAGAGTTTGTTTTCCATTGTCTATTCAGAAAAGCTTCAATAGGTAAAAATTGTTGTTTTGAGGTCAACTACCAGCAGTTAGAGAACTACTATAATTTGTTTGGTCATAGTAATTGAGACCAAATCAAACATTTATTTATTATTAATTTTAAAGCTGTCTAGATCAGTTTCCTGGAAATAGACAGACTTGAAAACAGAGATTATAAAAAGAAAATAATATGGCATTGAGGAATAGGAAGTTTGTGTATATCATTTACAATACTGAAAAGGAAAATAAGTGGTATATTGAGTTCAGCATGTGAAAAATGTTTTAGGAAAAGCACAACAATTTTGGGGGGATAAAAACCATTCTTTAAAACAGCCACTCATTGATAATGATTTTGTCAATTGGCTCTAAATTGCAATAAAGCCTGATGTTAGTCAGGTTTATTGTTTAGCTGAACCATTTTTTACTTAAATGGGTAATGTAGCTATGAATCTATTTTTTCTGTTGTGGAGTTTTAAGTGTTTATTTTAAAATGTAATATAACTACAATTCATCAAAAGAAAAATATAACTTTGAGTCACCTTAATCTAGATTTACAGAAGAATATATATGATATATTTTTTAATGCTATAGCTCAAGTATTTGTAGAAACACTGGCCGGGGACATAAGCTTGATTTTGAAGTTCTTAATTTCCAAGCATTTTGGTAATTTTATTGTGTATAACCTCTTATAGTTCAGGTCATTTTTGCAGATGCCAAATTCAAGAAAATTGAATATCTAAAATGAACGGTAAAAGAGCATAGCTATATTTTTCCTTAGCTAAGAAGCATTAACAATAAAATGTCTTTCCTTATAAAATCTCTCATTAATTTCTTAAAATAAATGTTTTGGTTTATGATACAAAACTTGATTCTTTGTTTTATTAAAAATAAATTTATATGTTCAAATTATAAATACAGAAATTTGTATTAGATTGTTTGCTGAATATAAATACAATTAAATGAAAGTTATATGATGCTATTTTCTATAATGTCAAGAATATCACATTTTAACTGTGAAGAGAATGAGCACAGAAAGTTTCCCAAAGCTTTCTAGTAAAGCAATAATAATTACATTATTTTTTACAATGAGATACAGATAACATCATTCAATAGTTCAGTTCTATGTCCATAACAAGGGAATAAAATACTAAAATTTTTCAAATATATCTAAGTACATTTTGGTCATTTTATTTCACTTGGACCTTGCCTTTCATTGAGATATATTTTATCAAAGGAACATTCTCAACATTACAGCACAAAATGTTTATTCCCCAACCTCCAAAGAGGGAATCCTGAAATAAGTGAATAATGCTTAGGAATTTACATTTTGGATATTTCACTAGTAGATGAAGTTTTACGAGGTTTTATAAACCAACAAGAGCAACCAGGCTACTAAGCATGTGAATTAAGGAGAGATGTTGGATAAGACAAAAATGTATTAAAGTGTTGGACTCACTATTTCCAGTCATTCTGCCAGAAAAAGGGCATTTGGATTTTGCTCCATCCGCTAACTCTCCATTCCAGACTGCTTATTCCACAATCTCCAAACCTTCCCCTTTCCCCAAGGCTCTTGAGAAGGACGCAAAATCTCAGATATAACATCTGCCCGGACTTCGTCTCAGAAATTCACTGTTTCTCTGAGGCATCTTACACAGCTCCTGAGTCATAGCCTTTCAGAGGCTAAAGAGTCTTAAAGCTCCCTTATAATCTAGCCCAGTGTATCATGTTTGGAGATTACGTGGGGTTTCGGGCCAAAGCTATGGGTAGAAATAAAGAATTTGTCTGAAATTACACCTGGCCTTTATATACTTCCTAGAAACCTGGTATGATTTATCAATTATTTGGAGATTTTAGGTTCTGATTACTTTCTTTTATTGAATTACGACTAATCTTTTTCATAAATATCTTTGTGTTGTTTTTAACAAGATGAAAATATACATGTACAGGTACACAAACATATTAAAACACTAATCAGGGAGAGAGTGCATTTTCACTTTACACTCTGTGGTAAAACTATTCTCTTTGGGTTGATTGTGTTACTAGGAGAAGTCAGACAAAGATTATTACATTATTTCCAATTTAAGCTTTTTCTTCATTTTCCAATAATTGCATTTTAGAAGCCTCAAAGATACACTCTCAAATTTTAAGAACCTTGGGGAAATTAGACAGTTTTGTACTAATAAATTAATGACAGCGTTGAAATAACCTTTTTCCAAGGTAACATAAAAGTCTGTAGCAGTGCTCTACTTTCTTAGATATAATACGCTTTTAGCTGACCTGAAATAAAATGTGTATATTTTCCTTTAAAAAAAAAAAAGAAATTTTGGCTTAATTTCAGTCAACGACATTGTATTTGGTAATCCATAACAACGAAGAGATTGATGTATCCTTCCCATTCTTAGTTATTTATCAGACTGCATGATGAATTTGTCTTATTATTCCAAGACTACTGTTAATTTCTCTTAAAGCAATTGGTACATATACCGAGAGATGCAGGCAAGGATATTGATCTGTGTGATATTACCAAATATAGCACAATGATTTAAACTCTGCTGTAGAAAGCTACAATATCAACTTCTCTTCCCTATAAAATAAAAAGTTTTAAAAATACTCTTAAGGTTACAATTTTATTTTCTTCCTTACTTTTTTCATTATTTCCTTAAGTGAATATTTAATTCAAGGAATATTCATGAAATAGCCAAGGAACTCTGTTTTTAAGGAGTTTTTATTTTACATACACCTGATTTTGCTAATAGAGAAGAATAATGTAATATAAATAAAATAAGCAAAAGCATATAGTAATTTAGATGCACATATCTGATTCCAAAAATTATAACAAAGGTGAAAGTGATCAAAAACTCTAAGGTATATTTTTTGTATTCATTTTATGTTGTCATTGCATTGTGTTTGACACATAATTGACGATCAATAATTGTTCATGAAATTAATAGTTGATGATGGACAAGAAGAAGAAACTTGATCTAAATTTAGGGAGAAATTCCACCAATAATCTCTTCTTATAGGAATGTGTGAAATATCAGGAGGTCATAAAATATGCCCCCTAGAGGAATAAAATATGGCAGCAGTATTTAGGAAGGTTATAATCTAGTTAAAGTAATAAATATTGCCAGTCACTGTTGATTCCCTAGTCTTCTTTCCTCCTTGGGCTGCAGTGATCCTTTTTAAAGCCTTTAGAGGTAGTATGACCCTGTCTATATCTTGATTTTGAATTTATAGACTGGAGACTGTGAGAGAATATTTCTGTTGTTTTAAGCCAGCCACCCAGTTTGTAGTGACTTAAAACAAACAAACAAAAATACTGAACAACATTGTAACAATTTGTTACAACTTCCACAGGAAACTAACGTGAAGCGTTAGGAAGGAAAGAAACATATTGAGGAAGGACGGAAATGTATATAGAATATAAAATAATTTGAGGCATCTACAATATTTAGACAAATTGTTCATTATAAAAAGATGGAGTTGGCTGGGCCCAGTGACTCAGGCCTGTAATCACAGCAGCTTGGGAGGTTGAGGCGGGCAGATCACGGGGTCAGGAGATAGAGACCATCCTGGCCATGGTGAAACGCCGTCTCTACTAAAATACAAAAACTTAGCTGGACACGGTGGCGCGCACCTGTAGTCCCAGCTACTCAGGAGGCTGAGGCAGAAGAATCGCTTGAACAGGAAAGGCGGAGGTTGCAGTGAGTGGATATCATGCCACTGCACTGTAGCCTGGTGATACAGCAAGACTCTGTCTCAAAAGAAAAAAAAAAGATGGAGTTGCAAATACATTTGTCTGTTGATATTATATGACTGCAAAAAGGAACATGTCTTCTAAAGTCTTAGCAAGGCTCAGAACATTTCAATTTCAGGACACTATTTTTGGCTCATTTTCTCTCATTTTTTAAATTTAACTCATACCTGTGAAAGGCTACCGAGAAGTTTCTCATAATGCAGACTTGGGTTAACTTTCTGATTCGTATTCTACCTCTAGCATTTCCTGAGATGGATGAACTTGGGAAATTTACTGTATTAGTCTGGTAAGGCTGCAGTCTTAGTTACTAGAGTTGTTGCAATGAAGTACCAAAGATGGCTTATAACAACAAAAAATATTTCCGCTAGCCCTGAAAGTGGGAGTCTGAGATCAGGATACCAGCACGGTCAGGTTCCGGTAAAGGTCCTTTTCTGAGTTGTAGCCTGCTGACTTTTTCTGGTTTCCTCACATAACAGAGAGGGTGAGAGAGCTCTCTGGAGTCTTTTTTAATGAAGAGCTAATCCTCTTTATGAGGGCTCTTCCTTTATGACCTAATCATCTCCCCAAGAGCCCACCTCGTAATACCATTATGCTGAGCTTGAAATTTCAAGATATAAGTTTCCATGGGGAAACAAACTCAGTCCATGATTTACTCCATCCTTCACCTACCATACTTCACATCCTTCATTTCATCTCAACAACCCCAAAAGTCTTAACTAGTTTCATCTTCAAATCTGAAGTTTAAAGTCTAAGGTCTCATTTAAATATCATCTAAATCAGAGCAAAAGGGTGGAGTAAGGTGGTGGAAGAGAAGGGTCCACTGATCATCAAACCCACAGTCATCAATTTAACAACTGCCTACACATACAAAAAGACACCTTCAGAAGAACAAAAATCAGGTGAGCACTCATAGTACCTGCTTTTAACTTTATATCACTGAAAGAGG
>NW_016107318.1:2821675-2837087 GCF_001604975.1 Cebus imitator
AGGCAACACAGTCTTGAATTACCAGTGCCACCGCCCCCCGTATTCTGGTAGTGGTGGAATACTACGGAGGGTGTCTGTGCTCTGGGAAGAGGGAGACTACAGCTGTTGTGAGCCATAAACTCAGTCCTGCCCTGTGATAGCAGAAAAAAACACTGGAAAACTCAGCTTACTCCCATCTATGAAGGGAGCATTTAAACCAGCCCTAGTTAGAGAGGTCCAGACTTGAATTTCCGCAAGCCTTGTCACTTTTGGGCCAAAGTGCTCTGGGGCCCAAAATAAAGTTGAAAGAGAATCTAAGCCACAAAGACTGCCAATCCTGTGTGAGTGCTAGTGCTGAACTGGGTCAAGAGCCAGAGGACTGGGGGACACAGGATCAGCTGGGACACCAGCCAGGTGGCAAGGGAGTGTTGGCATCACCCCTCCCCTAACCTCAGGCTACACTGCTCATGGCTACAAAAGAGAATGAAAAAAGCACAATTGCTTTTTTCTTGAGATACTCTCTTACTCTTAAAGCCATCAATTAATTTCATAAGGCCCACTCACGTTATTGAAGCTTTCTGCTTTGCTCAAAAATGTGCTGATTTACATGCTAATCACATCTGAAAAACACCTCCACAGTAAGAACAGTGTTTTGCCATCTGAGTACCATAGTCTAACCACCTCGACTCATAAAATTTACCATCACAAGAGCATATGATTCTAAGTACATAAGGCAAACCCATTCTCTAGTAATAAATTAACTTTGAACAAGTTACAATGCATCTAAGACTTCATATATGAATACCCAGTCAATTGAGTGTAGTCTGATCACTTGAGCTCAAGAGTTAAAAAATTGTTTACAGTTTGGGAATCGAAAGTAGCAAAATTAGTTTTTTTAACCAACTAAATATAGGCCATGATCTAGAAGTCATGAATGTATTGCATAAAATAATTTCATACACAAATATATTTTATGTAGTTTTAGAGTGGAAAAAAGGAATTTTTGCTGTGTTGAAGAATCTAATAATTCTCTTCAATGAGACCTAAAAATACAAGATAACATACAACTATAGAAGCTAAAGTTTCTCATTTATCCTGTCACTGTTCCTGACATGACACCTTTTACAAGAAATTCGACATAGAGTGTCCTTGATTTATCTGTGTATATGCTACTCTTTTCTGATAAAATATTAGCTTTTGGAGACCAGGGATGATATCTGACCTTTCTTCATATGCCTGGCACATATTAGTGTGTTCATTGTGAGTCTTTAACAAATGTTTATAAAACTGAAGTATATTTTGAAGCTTGAGAAAGGTTTTCACATACAGTTATATTTGCTTCAACCATATTGCATTAGCTATTATTGTTATCATTAACAAAGAAACACAAAGGTAGTGGTAAAAACAACACAAGTTTATTATCTTGTCGTTTTGTGAGGTGTCAGCAGACTGCCTTCCTTTCTGGAGGCTCTAAGGGAGAATCTGTTTTGTTGCTCATTCAATTGTTGGCAGAATTCAGCTAATTTTGGTTCTAGGACTGAGGTCCCCATTTCCTTACTGACTGTGAGCTGAGAACTGTTCCCAACTTCTAGGGACTGTGTTCTTAGCAAGTTGTTCCCTTCCTTCATCTCTGAAGTATGTAATGATGTGTTGAGCCTCTTTCATGCTTTCATCTTCTGTCACTGGATGTCAGAACCTTCTACCTTCCTCTTCGGCTTTAAGAATGCCATGTGGTAACATTTTACCCACCCAGATAATACAGGATAACCTTCCTATTTTAAGGTCTGAAGTCCTAACACCACCTACAAAGTCCCTTTTGCCATGTAGGATAACATAGTCACATGTTTCAGAGATTACAGTGTGAGCATCTCTATGTCATTATCCAGTCTGCTGTATAAAGTATCATCGTAATTATCTTTATTTTCTAGGTGCAGAAACTGAGGGAAGGAGGTGACATGGCATGCCACAGTCCATATACGTTAATCACAGAGCTTTACCCCAATCAAACTTTCATCAATGTTAACTCCTTCCATTACCCCAAACTGTCATTTTATCAATGGTATGATTGGAATATTTGTCTCCTCCAAAATTCTGGTTGAAATGTAATTGCCATTGTAACAGTATTAACAGGTGGGACCTATAAGAGATGATTAGAACATAAGGGCTGCACCTTCATGGTTTGAATGGTGTCATATAAAAGGGCAAGTGTGGCCCTCTCTCACCCTATCTTGCCCTTTTGTCTTCTGCTGGAAGACTATATAGCAAGGAGGCTCTCACCAGAAGTTGGTCCCTAAGCCTTACACTTGCCAACCTCCAGAACCTTGAGAAATAAATTTATATTATTTATAAATTTCCCAGTCTCAGGCGCCCTGTTATAGAGGCACAAAACTGACTAAGGCAGTCCCCTAATGTGATAGGAGATTTTCTGGATGTAACATTGAAATTAGAGTCATCAAGGAAAAACAAAAGAACAAAGCCTATTGCAGCTTTTGAGATGTGGGTTAAAAACTGTATGTATTTTATAATAATAAATAAACATATACACACAAGGTATATATACATTCAAAATGAAGATAAATAATAACTGGAAATAAAAGCAAAGGAGAAAGAAGCATGTATACTAATGAGCCCTAGTCTTTGTTTATTTTCTTCTTCATGGTTGAGAACAAGCCTTAAGACCTAAAGCAAGATTGATTTAGAAAAGAAACTGTTTGCAGAGTATAAACAGGCATAAAAGTCCTATCCACTGGGCTAACAATATAAGAGTAGGTGGAAAAATAAGCACTGCAGTTTGCGGAACATATAGCAGATTTGTACAGACTGACAATTGCTACTGTATGTTTTCAATGGTTTTTTTATGGAACTACCTACTGCAGGATGAGATTTGGCATAACTACACCCCTTAATAAATTTATGGCAGACTAAGCTGTGCTTTTTAAAAGATAGACCAGTTCTTGACATTCTCTGAAGCTTCTGGATTACATTTGGGGTATAAAAATATAAAATTTAATAGTTGTGGTTTGCAGTCATTATGTGGTGTGCTGCTGTTGCCATTAAAAGGAAAGAAAAATACCATACACACCCGCACAATGCCCTGTCCAATGAGATACTTTAAGAACTACACAAAACAAAAACTCCTGAATTATTCATTTTGAATTTGGCCATTTTAATAGAAGCAGGGCAGTGTCTAGCTACAGCACAAATCCAAAAGAATCACAAAGAACAACACAGAAAAAAATCATATTTCTCTAAGTGGAAAGAAAATATACCCTGAATTGAATGAAACTCATCAAAAACTATGATTAAAGGCTGGAAATGCTAATTTTATATTAAATAAAATTATAAATATATTGTAATGATAAAGCAAAAGTATTAGTCAATTCACTTTTATTACCAGTAAATGTTTTGCAAAACCACTAAGAAAATTCAAAATTTTTATTTTTTTGATTTTTTTTCTCTTTTAGATTAAAAAATGAAATTAATAAAAGTGTAAATTTAAAACGATATACTCAACACTCGATTATATATATTAATGAGAGTCAAAGCATCAAAATAACAGATAATTCCCAAACATTTGTGCTTGTTATTAGAATGTAGTCATACATACAAATTACACTGTATAATTGGGTAAACACTCAGGTTCTGTAGGTATGATAATAAATCAACTGGTTAAACAGTGAACAACTTAGTTAGCTAATGCTTGCTTTTTTACATAATGCCAGGCATATGATTTTTTTGTGTGTATAAAGGTAACCATTTTATTGCTTAATTAATTTAAGCCAGTAAATATTTTCACCTATTCTAGACAAAGTCTCATCCATACGAGGTGCTGTATATTCCTATATGCAGCTGCTCTGTTACTAGCTTCTGAAGACATCAGAATCTGTCTTATATGGTTGTATAGCACAATGAAGGGGAAAAGTCTAGAAATATGTGTGGAACAAATCTTTTCTCACTGAAGCAGATACATGTTCATATCTTCATAAGCAAACCTGAAATAGGCAAAACTATTAACTGGGGTTGTAAAAATTCTGGTGGTGGTGGGTTGTTATAATAATTTTGCTTTAATTCAAGAGCTGTACGATGAACATCTGTAGGAGGTAACATGGATAAGAGGAGCATGAGGTTTTGGGAATTTGGATATCTGGACTTCCTTCCATCTAAAGATAGCCTTTCATGCTATAGGACAAATCACTTAACTTCTCTAGATCTTGGACTCCTCAGCCTTAAAGAGTCCTAAGTAAATCTATTATCTCAAATAAATTGACTCATTCCTGGCAGACAGTGTGTATACTTTCAGATAACATCAGCTCTGTCTGGTTTTGTTGCCCTAGCCAGCCTCAACTATGCCACAAATAGCAGTTCCAACCATATGGGAGCTAGGAAATAAACGTGCTTTTCATACGTGACTTAAATCAGAGTATTTTTTTAACTTCTATGTGCATAAGCATCACTAGAGGCTTTCCTTAAAGTTGTCAACTTCCATGCCCCAATTCAGTGACTCTGATTCAGTCGATATGTGGCAACAGCCCTGCTTGTTAATAACAATCCAAAAAGATTATGATGCAGGTGATTTTCAGGCTATGTTTTGAGACAACTTTCTTACACCTAATACAAACTGCATAGTGAGCATCATCTGCATAATGAGTCATTAAAGTTTTTCCTTGGAATATGGCTGTAATTCTAATTGAGTTACTCATGTAGCCCTAATTGTTTAGCAGGTGGTTCAGTCTTGTTTCTCTAGAAGGGAAAATTATAAGTAGAATTCTTGTACAAGGGTTCTCATGAGAAACCAGTATGTGAGGGGGAAAGGCCAAGACACCAAGGAAGGTGCCATTGCAGGTGGCAGAGAGCTCTCTAGTGTAAATTACATTGTAGTTTGTCCCGTGTCAAGGTAAGGCAGTTGGACCTTTAAAACAAGGCATTAGTCCATCATTGGCTACTGCATGTCCTGTGGAAACCTAAACTCCCAGACGCTTCCCTCTCTGGGACAAGTGGCTTCAGCACCACAAGGGTGCTGAGGATGACTATAGTTTCTGGCCCCAAGAAGAGAAGCATGCAGAGCTGGGAGTGAAATTTCCAGGAGTATCAAATCAGGTAGGAATCCAGCAGTTTCCACTTCAGCTGAATACTTAATATTTGGTTATGTCTTTGTTAACTTTGCTTAAATACTAAAGATTTTCAAGCTGCTTTTCGGTTGGTCTGAGAACCTTGAAAATAGAAATTGAATAGCCAATTCACTTGGATGTTTTTCTGTATATACTTCTGCTTTTTCTTTCCTACTTCTACCCTGGGTGTGCCATCTCTGAACTGCATCACAGTGGATCATCCACTTGTTGCCACAAAACATACAAAGCTCAGAATCTAATGTTGGTTCCTGTCTTTGGTGAACCTTCTTCGATGCTGAGCTCTAGTCCTCTGGCCACTGACTGCTAAGCACACTACATCTTGCTGAACATCCAATTTGACATTTTTGTCTCATCATTCTTAGACTGCCCTGGGACAACCGCCTGTACAAATAAATCCAATCAATTCAATTCAAATTAGAGAAAATGGACTGAAATCCACAGACTAGCTAAAAGTTAAGTTTAAGAAAAAGAATTTTTGTAACTACATAATGGTTTAAAGGATGTAAGTAACATTTCAACAACAATGAAGTTAGAATAACATAAAATTCCATATTTAATTACAATAATTTAATCCAATGCATATGATAGTCTATTCTTTAAGTCCTATATGAGTATAAAATGCTAGTTAGAGCTATAGAATAAAGATCATGAAAAATGATTGTATATTTTAAAAATTCAAGTTAGAAATTATCTCTTTTAATGTCATATCAGGGCTGCTGAACTGCATACACATCTAGATGTAACTGTAAAATTGTTTTTTCAGTGGAAATGTGTGTACAGACAATTTACCATTTTTTTATGTCAGTTTTGTCTGCCATGTGAAGTGGTGAAGATGTTGCTAAGTCAAAGTGCTAGAAACATACTTCTCACAGTGTTACTGCACTTCTAGTCGTTAGGAAAGAATAGTGCTAACTCTGATATATTGACCTAAAATATATATCTAAAGGAATATTAGAACTAAAGTATTGATTTTTTTCTACATGTTGACAAATGTAGATAGTTGCCTATTTATATGATGTTATCTTCTTGTATAAAATACTTACAAGTCTGACAGACAAAAGGCAAATCCTTGAAAGCTGTGATTTGTATGAGCATGTGTGTGTTTGTGTGTAGCTGAAAAATTCCTCAATATTCAAGAATACATGGAACCAGGCAATTAGTTCCAGCTTCTCTAGACATAAAATGACTTGGCTAATTATCACAGTTGTACATAACAGGGATCTTTACCAGTTATTTAAAAAATCATTTTACTAAAATTACTAACTTTAATATTTTCTTTCCACAATTTTAACTATATATTAGGTCACAGTCAGCTGGTTGTTCGTGTAACGCTCTTAACAGATACTGCCACTTAATAAACTAACTTTTTAGCAACTCTAAGCATTTTTTAAAGTATAAGAGTTGGACAAAAGGGAGAGTTTAAAATTGACAAATGAGGCATCTGGATTCTAAAACAATACAGGTTGAAAACTCCAAGTTTCTGTGAATGTGATCCAATATAGGTACAGAATCTTCCCACAAAAGCGAAAGATATGGAGGCAGTTGTTGCAGGGATGCTGTTGATTTTGGAAAAGCAGACTATCTAGCAAGAAGAACCTTATTTGTAAAAGAAAAGAGTGGTGGTATTTACTGACCACAAAGTATTTTGGTTTCATTCAAGTGTATTTGGTAACTACCGTTATGCTTAGAATTCTATCATCTACTAGACTATTATAAATAGGCCAATAGCATTCTTTCATACATTGTCATGTGGCATGCCTGTATCTGCCACATCCAAGTTAATTGCCTGGGATGTTTCACCATATGTACAATTCAAGGTAAACCACAAAGATTGCATTTTTGTAATGCTAATTAAATATATTTTTTCAGTGCTCAAAGGTAGTCATGATAGTTATAAGCTTTCCCTATTTTGTATTTTACCAATCTCTTTTGCCAAATAGCCCTGATATTTTAACATTAGAAATTCTAATGAATGATTTATAACAACACATAGAGACTATGCTGATGTTAAATACTGAACTAGTTTACCAGACAGTGGAGGATACAAAAGGACAAGACAATTTAAGGGATGAAGTATCTATCTACATAGCAATCCGCGTAGTTATACACACATACAAAGGAAAAATGATTAAATTCTCTTAAATCATACAGGCATGTAAGAGCAGGTATATTTTGTGACTGTCATTAGCACTGGTCAATTGGTTATCTATAAATTAGAAAAACATTCAAAACTACCGTCAATCTAACATTGTTTTATAAAGGTTCCTTCATTCATTTGAGTTTGCTAAGGGTGTCCTTTAAAAAACTAATATCTTAGGACTAAAAGTATTCAAGAAAAATGTCTTTGAAAACCCAAGTTTTACTTTATTTCAGAGAGTAGATATTTATTATGTGTTCATGTGTTTCTATTTATATTAATAATACTATGGAAGTCTAAAACAACAATGAAAATTTGAGTCACTTAGAAATTGACATCCCTCCCAATTGAATAATCAATGGTGTTACAAAAATTAACTCATCTCTAATACCCATGTAAATCTAGACTTGCAAGAATCATTTAGGTATGGCTGTGATGAGAACACACACACAGAAAAGGTAGCAGAAGCTGCTTTCCTTCTCAGATAACTTCATGGAAAGAATAAATCTTCAATCCATTATACAAGGAAATAGTCAATTAAATATATCTTTTCATAGCTGAAAACTGTACTCTTGATTTTAATTTCCTTATTAATTCAAAGAATCATAAATGAGATATAAAATTTAAATCTAAATCAAAATTTATGCTTTAAAGGAATTTCAAATGATAAAAATGATCTGTAGAATTGATTTCTGTACACGTATTTGGTATCCTCAAACTTTACTGAATTCATTTATCAAATCTAGGAATATTTCGGAGAAGTCTTCAAGGTTTTCTAGGTATAGGATAATATCATCAGCAAACAGAAGAGATTGTTTAATTTCATATTTTCCTATTTGAATGCATTTCATTTCTTCCCCTTGCCTGATTTCCCTGCCTAGGATTTCTGGTATTCTGTTGAGTAGAAGTGACCACACTGGGTATTTTTGTCTTGTTCCAATTCTTAGGAGAATGTTTTCAATTTTTCCCATTCAGTGCGATGGTGGCAGTGGGTTCACCACATACGGCTTTTATTATTTTGAGGTACGTCATTCTATGCCGAGTTTGTTGATCAGTAACATTTCTATATACTCTCAAGTCAAGGACCAAATCAAGATGTCGATCCCATTTATCATAGTTACAAATAAATCCCAGGAATGTATTTAACCAAAGAGGTGAAAGATATCTACAAGGAAAACTAGACAACAGTGACAAAAAAGATTATAGATGGCACAAACAAATAAAAATATCCCATGCTTATCCATCAGGACAAACAATATTGTCAAAATTACTGTGCCACCCAAAACAATCTATAGATTCAATTCAGTTCCTAACAAAATACCAACTACATTTTTCACAAAATTAGTAAAAACAATACTAAAGTTCATATGGAGAGCCTAAGAAACCAAACGGTATCTAAATAAAAAGAACAAAGCTAGAGGCATCACATTACCTGACTTTAAATTATACTAAAAGGCTAGAGTAACCAAGACAGCATGTCACTAGTATAAAAACATACACACAGAACAATGAAATGGAATAGAGAACTGAGAAATAAAGTCACATACCTACAGCCATTTGATCTTTAACATAGTTGGCAAAAACATACACTAGGGAAAGGACATCCTATTCAATAAATGGTGCTAACACAATTGGATTGCCTCATGCAGAAATGAAACTGGACTCCCACATCTCACCATATGCAAAAATTAACTCAATGTGTTCTCAACGAAGAGGTTGAAATTTTTGAAGAAAAAATTAACTCACAATGGATTAAAGACTTAAATGTAAGACCTGGAATGTAAGACCTATAAAAATAATGGAAGAAAACCTAGTAAAAACTCATCTGGACATTTTTCTAGGCAAATAATTCATGGCTAAGACCACAAAAGTAAATGCAACAAAAACAAAAAGAGGCAAATGGGTTTATTTAAACTAAAAAGCTTCTGCACAGCAAAATAAATAATACACCAAGTGAACAGACAACCTGCAGAATGGGAGAAATTTGCGTGAACTATTCATCTGACAAAAGACTAATATGCAGAATCTACTCAAAGAACTCAACAATAAGCAAATCAAAATAATCCCTTTAAAAAGTGAGAAAGGACATGAACAGACATTTTTCAGATGAAGACATACAAATGGCTAGCAGGCATATGAAAAAATGCTCAACATACGTTTTATCAGATAAATGAAAATTAAAATACCACCTTACACCAGTTAGAATGGCTATTGCTAGAAAGTCAAAAGCTAACAGATGGTGGTGAGGACATAAAGAAAAGGTAACGCTTACACACTGTTGGTGGGGATGTAAATGAGTAGCACTCTATGGGAAACATGAAAGATAGTTCTCAAAGAGCTAAAAATAGAACTGCCATTTGATCCAGCAACCCTGCTACTGGGTATCTACCCTAAAGAAAATAAATAATATAAAAAAGATATCTGCACTGATATGTTAATAGCAGCACTATTCACAGTAACAAAGATATGGAATCAACCTAAGTGTTCAGCCACAGATGACTGGATAAAGGAATGTGTGTCTATATATTTATACAAACACATTTTGTTTATATACATGTTGTATATATGTATATACACGACACCATTATGTATTATATATATACATTTATACATTTTCTTTATAGACATATATATATATACACTACACCATAGTATATGATATATGTACACATCACATACAATGGAATAGTATTCAACTATAAAAAAATCATGTGTTTTGCACCAACATGATTGGAACTGCAAGCCATTATCTTAAGTGAAATAACTCAGAAACAGGAAGTCAAATACTGCATGTTCTCACAAGTGGGAGTTAAATAACATATAAGCTTGGACACAGAGTGTAGAATCATAGAGACTGGAGACTCATAAGGATGCAAGGATGGGAGGGGGCTGAGAAATGAGAAATTACCTAATGGACACAATGTACACTATTTGGCTGATGGCTCCTCTAAAAGCCTAGACTTCACCACTAAGCAATATATTCATGTAACAAAACTGCCCTTGTACTCCCTAAAGGTATACAAATATTTAAAAATAACTTTAAAAAACAAAAACCTTGTAAATGTGAAGTTCTTCCTTATCTTTTAAGAATTTGTGTACTTTCCATAGGAATATATTTTACATGTTATTTACAATGCATATGCCCTTTAATGTCTAAAGTGACTAACTAATTACAGTAGATATTAGGCAGGAAAAAATGATAGTAACATAATAATGACAACAAAAGATGTCATACTCTTGAAAATTAAAAAAAATAAATTTTATTTTTGTTTTGCCTTATCTCTTTAGGTATACTTATTCATATTTCAATGTTCTGAGAATTATAGCTATTAGAATAGAAAATGCATTTTACAATATAGCTAACAAATTTGATGTATATTATATAGTTAATGCATATATATTCATACCATTTACTAGATAACAGCAGCTGAGTGATAATTAATTTTGCCAAAAATTCATCACAAATGATTCTTGGAAAGAAGTACAACTTATTGATCCAACGTACATTCAAAAAGAAAAAAGAAAATATGGCATACTTACAAGTAGCGGATGTACACACACACACACATATATATTAAAGCAACATGATTTTAATTTACAATCTGTTCAATAATTCAGAAGTGTCATGTGGTTCCCCCTAAAATGTTTTTATTATATAATTTAGTCCATTCTGAAACTATAAAAATACAATGTTTAGATAATAGTCCCAGAATACTGAAATTCTCTGCTATGTATGTACAGTGGATTCAAGGTGACTATAAATTTCTTAGCACTTCTTCCATTGAGAAATGAAGTCTGTTTTTTCTCCCTTCAATCTATAGTAACTTTTTAATTTGCTTTGATCAAGAGAATGAAGCAAAAAATTTACATTTTATAACTTTGAGCTCGGGTCTGAAGAGATCTACAGATTCTGCATTGGCACTATGAACACACTTTCTCCTAGAAACCAGCTGCCATGCTATGAGAAGGCCTCACTCCATCAAAGAATATGTGGAAGGAGCTGTCACACTTTCATTGCTAGACTTGGCTGAGTTACCCACAGAGTGCCAGCACCAACTACTAGTCACAAGAATGAATCTTTGATAACCCAGTCTAGTCGAGCCTCCCGATGATTGTAGTGCCAGATTAAACCACATGAAGCATAATAACCACCCAGCTGACTGCAGTCAAACCACAGAAAAATGAGAGATAAAATGGTTATTTTGTTTTATCAAGAGTTAATGGTTTGTTACATGGTAATAGATGATTAAAGCAATCTTGAAAGTTTATAGACAAAATGGAGTGCATTTACAGAAGTCAAAGCTTTTACATCATCCTTATCCTATATTAGTATATTTTCAGCCAGCAAACTCAACCCTGTTTAAATTTTGCATTAGTTTTGAGTATGGTTGGCAGCCTGTCATAATCTCATACATATTAGCATGGGATCTGAGATTAGTGTTAATGCTCTCAGCTTGGTGTCAAATATTGCATGTGTCCTTAACTTTCCTCTGTGCCCCATTGCATTATTCAGATCTTTGTAGCAGAGTCTCTGGATCAGCTTCTGATGAGCACTATAAGGTTTTATTTAAATTTCTGAGACCAAATATAACTTCTGAGTTCTCTTCTGAGTCTAGAAATGTGGTTGGGGCCTGGACAACCTGGCTAACACTTTTCAGGACTTGGCCCTGTGAACTTATCATTATTTCCCACATTTGTTTTGATTAAACGATGGTCTAGTCTAAATGGAATCGGCGCATGACAAAAAAAGAAAGTGGAATAAAACCTCTGAGAATCCCTGTGATTCAGAGGAATATGAACGAAGAGATCCCAGTAAAGTAAAATAAGAAAATTGAGAGAAAGTAGTGGTATTGAGGTCAACGGGTGATCCACAGGACCAAATATTCAGAAAGGTTAAAGACGATAAAGAACAAAAACCAAAAATCGGACCCATTAATGAGAAAACAGTAGTAAGGAAGTCAAGAAAGCAAGAATAAACCAATATTTCCAGACAATTAGCAGAGAAAAGAAAATGTTATAAAAATAATATCCAAAGTGCATGGTTTATAAAATACATAAGAGCTTCTCATAAGAGATCAATTATAAATGATGCGAAAATGTATCTGAGTGTGGAATAACAAATTTTAGGTCACTGATTTACAACATGAAGTATTTCATTTAAGGAATATGCTATTATAAGTTCCTAAAAGATACTGGCATTGCCAGAACAAAGAGCACATGGACTATTTAGAAGCCACATCTGGGTAGTTTTCATTTATTTTCATCTGAAGTTATAGCCAAATTCATCTTAAACATTTGTTGTATAATTTTATATGATTTGAACATGTTTCAGGTACAAACAAGGGAAACACATAATTAAAATTTGGTTAAGGTTTCACTTGAAAGTATATTTCTAAACAAAAATAACCTCAGAAACTAATTTAACATGTCTATACCATACACAATTATTAGTGATCTGAAAATGTAAGGTTCAAGCTTCTCATTCTACCCGAGTAGTGTTAGGATGCAGAATAAATAGAATATTTTATTTATCTTGTTACATGATACTATTCGTTCATCAAGAATTGCTTTGCATCCACTGCAGGATCACAAAGTTCAGAGTTTGCAAGCAATAGAGCAATGCCACAGTATTCATTTAGTGGTTTTTGTTTTTTTTTTTTTTTTTTTGTAAGAAAACTGTTTTTTTTTTTTTTTTTTTTTTTTTTTTTTTTTTGAGATGGAGTTTCGCTCTTTTTTCTTTTTTTTTTTCTTGGAAGAAAGAACTACAGAATCCCATGTTTATGAAGATGGGAAAACTGAGCAATACAAAGCAATTTACCCTCAAAAATAGTTTGTGAACATCTTTGTAGATTATGTACAGTCTCTAATTAGAAGTGCTTCTTCTGCAGATTAAATTCTGCTAACAGTATTTCAGCTAAGTTCAATGTGAGTAGCAGTTTCATTTCATGTAATAAATGTTTAAATGCGAAACCCTGTATTTTTACAGTCAGGTACTTCCTGGTAAATGGTGACTAGAAATTTCAGCAAGTGTTTCAAGAGGTCAAGTCCAAGAAAGAGTGGGTCAAGGCTTCGACTATCAGTTTTGTTTAAATGTAATTGGAGAACTTAGAAAACACCTCGAAGGAATTCAGGCATTTTTTACTTGTTTGTGATTCAAAACAAATTTTAAAAGCCTTCTTTAACTAAACACACTTAATTAAAGCTAAAGAAGAAAGCTAACCACTTAACAGCAGGGGTACCATGGATACAAATGCTTCATTAATTGGATAAAAGAAAAGAAGAAAAACCTTTCCAAAAATATTACTATGTGTTTCTGAACACATTTTATTAAGTGTATTTTTTAATCAATGCTCAGCATAGACTAGGATGTGAACTCCCATAGTGGTGGCTTCAAAATACTATTAGATAACACATCAAATTAAGAAGTGGATGGAAATGAGAATATATTTTGTTATAAAGATAGAGCAAAAGGACATTATCTGCTCATGTGTGTAGCATTATAGTCCACTACAAAGCAAAGACTATTCATTCATTCAATCAATGATTCTTTCTCACCTTATCTACTATGTCTGTGGCCCTATGTTAAGTGCTAATTATAGAGGGGCCAACTATAAAGGCACACAGGCAGTTCCAATTTAATGAGACAAGCACCGTAACCCAAGTGGGTACAAAAAGTGCCGGTCAGACCAAGGTGACTCAATTAACCCAGACTTGAGAGGACAAAGAACACTCTTCTAAGGAAGCTACTTCCATGCTTAAGCCTAAAGAATGAAGAGGAATTAAACTGCCAAAGTAGGAGGAAAGGCATGTTATATTCAGAAAGAACGGTGTATACATAGGCCAGAAATTCAGGGACATCTGGGGACTTCAGACTGCAAGTGAGTTCATGAGACTGGAAAACACAGAGTAAGGGATGGGGAGTGAAGGTGGGAGCAGAGCCTGAAGGCAAAGACAAGTCAGTTAATGATAGGCCTCATAAGCTGTGTTAATGAGAGTTAGTTTACGTGAAAAGTAAAAATGTGTGTAATCCAAGTCAACAACTCTAGGTTTTTAGACAGTGGACTCTATTTTGTAAATATCCCTACACATATTTATAAACTATGTGAGAAACACAACTAAGTGTACAAAATCCACTTTTTACATCTACCCAAAGAAGGAATGGACTGGAAGTATTAGCAAGGATATCCTCATACAAGGTGACTTAACAACATGAAAGGTGACAAAACAACCATTTCATGCAATAGTTGTTTTGAGAGTGATATTATCTATTATCCTGGACACAGTCCTGTTATTTATTGCCAATAATAAAATTGTAAAAGGGTAAACTTGAGTAATAATGAAGCCAAATACTCCAGAACAAGTATTTACAAGGAAGATTGAAATCCAGTTTTGTCTAAAGAATACAATCTCACTGTAGATGCTCGGGAAGTCATGAGGCACATCATGGCAGAGACAACTTCTTTATAGGAAAGGGAGCAGAATAGTCTGTACCATGCCCCTACAAAAAACAACAAGGTTTTTGTAATGGCGATAATGGTGACATCATCTAAATTATATGCATTGCTGGCAAAGCACAACATTGCCTACTTAACAAAATAATAATAATAATAAACAAATGGTGCAAATCTTTATTCACCTATTCTTGAATAAAGAAATAGTCAGAAAATGAGAGAAACTTTCTTTTTGACTCACTCACACACCAAGATGTTTAAGGAAAAATTCTAATTTACCCAATAATGGGGGAAATATCGCAATAGCATCTGGTGCATTAACTTGATAAAATGAAAGCAGTCAGTATACTGATAATATTAAAGGCAGAGGATGAAATAATAATAAGCTAATGATAACAGAATGAATTCTCTAAGGCATAAAAGGTTTAACTTCTGGTGCACTAATCACTAATGGAAGCAATGATAATTTCTCCCTCTAACAAGATATACTGTAAGTATCACCTGATAAGCCTCAAACTCTTTTAACTTTAAGAGCTGGATTTTTTTTTTCCCAAAGATATTCAGCCACGTAATGCTATGTATCTTTTAAAATCAGCTATTGCACATGTGCCGTGGAAGATATTATGCTTTGGAGATAAGGATCCTGCTTTCGAAGGGAGCAGACTTTCTTCAATGTTCTTCAGTTTATTCTGTTTTAAAAAGTTGTAAATATTATT
>NW_016107318.1:2838387-2841743 GCF_001604975.1 Cebus imitator
AAGGAAAGAAAAAGGAAAAGAAAAGAAAAAAAGGGAGACTTCTATACCAACCAGACATAGTGCCATTTCAGGTGTGATAGTGAGTTTTGTCTACTTACCTAGGCTACAGTACCCAGTTATTCAGTCAAATACAAATCTAAATATTGCTGTTTAGATATAGATATGGCAAAAATCTACAATCAGTTCACCTTAAGTAAAGGAGATTAGCCTTTGATGGTATGGGTGGGCCTTATCCTATTAGTCGAAGGCCTTAAGAAAAATCCCTGAGAAGAAATTTTGCTTCAGCCCTAGAGCACCAACTCCTGCCTGCCTGCCTACCCTACAAATTTCACAACCACGTGAGCTAATTCCTAAAAACTAAATATACAGTATCTGTAAATATGCATATATATATATATATATGTTTATGTAAGTGTTCATGTGTTTATGCTATGTTTTTGTGTTGTTTGTATGTATATGTGTGTGTGTATATATGTGTATATACATGAAATTGTTTTTGAACTCTGACTGATAGACTACAGAAGATCACCCTCCCTCAATGGTCTCTTTATGCTATTCAGGAATCCCTTCCCTGGCATCAGAATCTGATGAAGAAAATTTGCTCACAATTTTTATTAAGAAGAGAAGTTTCAGTTGACATATATAACCAGCTGTTTCTGCATAAAAATATTTTAGCAGCCAGGCATGGCGGCATATACCTGTAATCCCAGCTACATGGGAGGCTGAGGCAGGTAAATGGCTTGAACTTGAGAAGCAGAGGTTGCAGTGAGCTGAAATCATGCCATTGCACTCCAGCCTGAGTGACAGAGTGAGACTCTGTCTCAAACAGAAAAAAAAGTTTTAGCTTTCACAGTTGTATTATCATTAATGTCTTTAATTGATTTTTCAAAAGATCTGTAAAATTCTTGTGTAAATACCTGATGTTATTTATTACATATTTCCACAAAAGATGCTGAAGCTCAGATATAATTTTGATCCTCACAGTTTTCTATCCGGAGATCAGAAAGGTGGAGCTTAAATTGATTCTCATTCTCTCTGTTCTTATAAGACAGTCTCAAAGGTATATGACAAGAACAGAAATAACTATCAGTATTTTCTACCATTTTTGGGAACTGATCTGAATGTGCCTGTATAATATAATTAATACAAGTTGTTTTACAATTTCCATAAAAGTAAAACATGTTATATAAAAACACCTATTGGTGAAAATATTTATGTGTGATCTATTTATATAGGTTATATATTAAAATGTGAATATCATGTTACGGTATCATATCTTAAAACTCAAATGATATGCTAGCGTTTTAGCACTTATAAAGTACCATACAGTAACTAAGTTTAACTGGGTGGCTTAAAAAGGTGCTATATAGGTGACTGAACGTGACAGGCTTTAAAAAGCAGGTAGGCCTTGGACAGCCACACATAGGATTCAGGGACACACTGAATCTGGGAAAAGCTACAATGAATGATTCAGAACTTGTTAAGAATACGTTGGGATGTATAGGGACCATAAGTAGGTCATCACTAAGGAGGTCAGAACAAAAGAAAGATTCTCATTTTGCCGTTTTAAATGCAAGAAACAACACAAGACAAAACACAATACAACTGTGTCCCCATCGTTCAAGCTCATTAGATGATTACACAGTTTGCACTGGATACCATCAATAAAAGAAGGTTTACTCAAAAAAGAAGTTGGTATAAATTGCAATAAACAGTAACACTTTAAAATAATTGCCTAATCAATATTAATTCCTCTAGTATCTATTTAACAGCATTAATCACTGTGAACTCATTTAGTATTAATGTGAATGTCACAAGTAATTCAATTGGATTTCCACTGTAATTCAACATTAATTACCTTAACAGGGCCATTATTTTACAGCGTTACCCAGTAAACATGAAAATAAAGTAATAAAATCATGCATGAAATAATTATAATGTAGTGCTCTATGTTATATCCATATGTAATAAACTGTTTTATTCATTTGAAATAGGTCATTGAAGGATTGAATTTATTAACAGAATATACACACTCATACATGCCCAAAAGACTGTGACATCTCACTAATCTGTATTTGTCAAAAAAAAGTTGTCTTGTGAAGATATTTGTCAAATATTGAGATTTCCCATTTAAATTCCAGCACTTAGTAAAACAAGTTAACTATTAACTCACTATCTGCAAAAAGAGATCTGAACTTATTTTCCTGTATATTGTGACTCAAGGCAACTATGTTTCATGTTATGGATACTCATTGGTCAAGGTTTTTTTTGTTTTGTTTTGTTTTTTCCCCCAGCTCTTTCATTACCAGGTTATTAGCTCTTATATTCCACTCACACGTAGGAGCTTAATTTAGCTGTCTTCTCCTCACTTTTAATTGTATTCTTCCATTATGCTGAGATCTTAGAAAAAGGAAAAGGAAGATAGGCAAGGATGGAGGAAGAAAAGATAGAAGCTTGTTTCAAGTGTGTGTGTATGAATCACCAGGCCCTGAAATACAGAAAGAGCACCTCTTCCAGGCATAAGTATGAACTTCTGCCAGGCACGGTGGCTCACACCTGTCATCTCAGCACTTTCCTGGCAGATCATGGGGTCAAGAGATTGAGACCATCCTGGCTAACATGGTGAAACCCTGTATCTACCAAAAATACAGAAATTAACTGGGTGTGGTGGCGCATGCCTGTAGTACCAGCTACTCAGGAGGCTGAGACAGGAGAATTGCCTGAACCCAGGAGGCCTAAGCTGCAGTGAGCCAAGATCGCATCACTGTACTCCAGCCTGGTGAAAGAGCGAGACTCTATCTAAAATATATATATATATATATATATATATGAACTCTCATGTACTCATTATATGTAAGGTATCTTAGTTTTGAAAATCTTAAATTTTCTGTTTCAGATTGTGCTCTAGGAAGTTAAGATTTCCATATCCTGATTTCAAGTTAAGTTCTTCTGAGATATATCACAAAATGTAAATACTATATCTAACAATTTATTTTACATTTCTAGTTCGTATATAAGCACTCAAGAGAGCATGTTTTATTCAACTCTGCATATTCCATAGCACCAAGTGCAGAGTAAGAAGAAAAAGTTTATTCTTTTCCACATCATAGGTGCAAAAAAAACATGCTAATTACCTAGTAAATCACTCATTTACATGTATTTTTATACCACACACTGTATAATGCCACATACAACATGACCTCTTTCGATAGGCGCCGTATACAACATAGCCTCTTTCTATAATGCCATATACAACATGACTTCTTTCTATTCTTGAAAACAATACTTTCAAAAAGTACTTTAAATGATATTCACATGATGTCTTCATAACTTTTTTTTTTTTTTTTTTTTTTTTT
>NW_016107318.1:2841765-2903151 GCF_001604975.1 Cebus imitator
AGACGGAGCTTGAGCCTCTTGTTGCCCAGGCTGGAATGCAATGGCGCGATCTCGGCTCACTGAAACCTCCCCCTTCCGGGTTCAAGAGATTCTTCTGCCTCAACTTCCCAAGTAGCTGGGATTACAGGCGTGTGTCCCCAAGCTCAGCTAATTTTGTATTTTTGCCAGAGATGGGATTTCTCCATGTTGGTCAGGTTGGTCTCAAACTCCGGACCTCAAGTGATCCACCCACCTCGGCCTCCCAAAGTGCTGGGATTACAGGCGTGAGCCACTGCACTCGGAGTGAAGTCTTCATATCTTAAAGAAGAATCAGACACTTCATTGAAATGGAGGCAATGAAACCTGAAACCCCTCAGCTAGCCCTTCCCTTAAGGGTGACAGCAGCCCAAACGGAACCCCTAAGGAACCTCAGGGCTTAAAGATGATTTGAAAACCAGGTGTCAGGGATATCAGATTCAAATCTGAGTAAAAATTGAACTGTAGAGCTCTGAGTTGTTAGGTGAACAACTTAACTTTTCTGAGCCTGTGTTGTTTGCCTGTAAAGATGAGATTAAATATTTCTGTCGACGAGTGTTGTTGTGAGAAGCAGAATAAGAGATGTAAGTACTGATATTATTTTGTATTGTTATTGTTGCTCACCACTCATTCATTTAATAAATATTTATTTAATACCACTTTGTTTCAAGAATAATTTTAAGCTTTGAGGATAAAGCAGTGAACAAGAGATCAAACGCCTGCCCACATGAAGCTTATTTCTAGCAGTGGAGACAGACACGGATAAGATATAGATAAATGATAGCTTCAGATAGTCCTAATATAAATAAAAACAAATAATTGTTTTTGTTAGTATAATATTTAGATAGGAGGCTCAGGGAAAGCATTTCAGATGAAGTGAGGTAGACCACGTGGATATGAGGGGAAGAGTATTCTTGGTAGAGGGCCTGGTGACACGGAACTGAGGTGGGAACACTCAGGATATACTAGAGGATCATTTAGGAGGACATTGTGGCTGGAGAGGACCGAGGGATAGTGGATAGAAGACCGCTGAGGTCACAACATTATCAGGGATCCAGATGGTATAAAACTTTAGGTCATCTTAAGAACTTTGGATTTGACTCTGAGTTAGATAGGAAAATACTGGATGATGTTGAACAGAGATGTGTGGTCATTTAACTTACAAGTTGAAAGTCACTCTGCCTGCTGTATGGGAAAGAGGCTGAAGTGGGAGGCAGCAAGAGCGAAGGAAAGAGATTACAGAGGCTCTGCTTTAGGAGACCCTGCTGCTTTGTCTTGGGAACTTGCGATGGAATTGGAGAAATATATATGGATATGTTGGAATACATATGCATATATTAGTTGGAATTGTGATATGTATGTATGTATTATTAAACAATAAATTATACTTCATGATATAGTATACACATACACACACACACACACACACACACACGTACATACCTTGAACCAGGACAAGATTCTATTTGTTTTGATGCAAAATTGAAGCTCTAAGAAACTGCTTCATATTTCTGTTTTCCTCATATGGCACTGCCCTTCCCACTGCCATCTTTCCTCATGCATGTGTACTCCCACTCCAGTATCACAAGCATGGCTGAGCTCTCTCAGCCTTCTTTGTTTTACTCGTAAAATGCTCAGCTTTGCTTTTGAAGCGAGAGGGAATCTAATGAGGGAGGTGGAAATGCTTTGAAAACTATAAAAGTGTCCACAGTTGTCAGGTACAATCAACATATTATAACCGATTACATTATATTTTGCTTGAGGGTTACATAAATGTTATTTTGTGATTTTTGTGGTCCTTATCACTTACTAACATCTCCATTTCTACTTACTTCAATCTGTTGTTTCCTTCCCATTTTATGGCTATATATGAAAAAGAGTGTCATTTGAGCTCTAATGCACTTCTTCTACCTCAGGAGAATGTGTTGTGGGGCAGGTTGTAGGTACATCTGCTGAGGGAGCCCTCTCCAAACCCGGAATAACTACGACATTGCAATATGACATAACAGACCACAGATGGGATAGTGTTATTGTCTTTCATGCATATGAGTATGTTGGAAAATATGTTTCTTCATTGTGTTTCATAGCTTGCCACTAGCAGCTAGACATTTTTTTATTTTTTTGCCTTTGGTTTTTTTTTTTTTTTTTTTTTTTTTTTTTTTTTTTTTTTTTTTTTTTTTTTTTTTGGTCTAACCGGTGGTGCTATACAGCTTTTATAGTTACACCCCCTGTATTTCATACAGCCTCATCCAATATATATCATGTTCTCTGTTCTTATTGTCATGCTCTTCTAACTTGTTTTTTTTTCCCTTTGACCCATAAATTCCACCAAATTTGCCAATATGATGCATATTGCATGTTAAAATGATTCCTATGATCCAGTCAGAAGTAGATTACATTTGAACTTTTTCTACAAGTGGTGATACATTCTTTTTTGCATCTTCTGAACAGTTTGGCCAGCCCTATTTATAGTTCATGAAAAATTTATGAAACACTAGCTAAGACAGATTAATGTCATAAAACATTTTTTCTTGTCTTTGTTTATATCATAAACTTGTTTGATAAGGAGAATTAATATGTTACATGATGTTACTTTTTGAAAAAATTGCAAACTTTCTCTAGAGCAATTCAGCTGTCATGACATTTCTATTTTTAGGATGATATCTTCTGATAATGTTTTTATACTTTGCATCTAGTTTTTCTTTTCTCACGGAAAAGAGACTATTCAGACTGTCATTGAAATATCTGAAATACATTTACATTGTTTTATCTTGGAACAGCACAATTGAGACATAATTCACATAACATATAGTTCACAAATTTAAAGTATTCAAGTCAATGGTTTTTAGTATATTTACAGAATTGTATAAATATCATCATAGTCAGTTTAGAATATTTGGGGTGATGACAATCACCCCCCCCAAAAAACTTCATATCTTTTAACAATTAATCTCCGTTTTTCCCCAATATCAGGCAAATACTATTCTACTTTTTGTTTCTATAGATTTGGCTCTTCTAGATATTTCTTATACATGCAATAATATAACATATTTCTTTTTGATAGCTTCTTTCACTTAGTACAAAGTTTCAAGGTTCATCCATGTTGTAGCAAGTATCAATACTTCCTTTTTATTGCCAGATACTATTCCATTGTGTGGATATGTAACATTGTATTTATTCATTCATAAGTTGATGGATGTCTGGGAATTTATCCCTTTTTTGCTATTATGAATAATGGCACCATACACATTTATGTCCAAAGTTTCATGTGGACATATATTTTCATTCCTTTTAGGTATATACCTAGGAGTAGAATTGCTGGGTCAAATGTTAACTCTATGTTAAATGTTAACCTTAGGAAGAATTTCTAGATAGTTTTGCAAAGCAGCTGCACCATTTTACATTCCCACCAGCAATATGAGGAATAGAATTTCCCAGCATCTTAGACACCGCTTGTTATTATATGTGTTTTTAATTATAGTCAATCTAATGAATGTGAAATAGTATCTCATTTTGGTTTTGATTTGCATTTCCCTGATGGCTAATGACACTGGACACACTTTTATGTGTTTATTGTGAAATTACTTTTATTATGTCAAAATATTCCTTTATGAGCTAGCAATTATTTATGTGGAGGAGAGTCCAGAAAACAGGTTCATGACTGAATTGTCCTTGCTCTTGATTACAGAGATTCATGAATCCACACATCACACTATTCTCTGGAGTAGCTGCTGAAGGTCTACGAGGCTGTGTCTTGGAGGCGCTTCTCCTTGCCTGTTAGGCGGCTTTCATGGGATCACAACAGGATGGATGTTATTTTTCTCTTTTGAATTAAATCTTTACAACAGTTTGAATGCTCTTTCTAGAATGCACTAGTTCAAAGACTTTGTTAATTTCATCAAAAGACAGATTGTGAGTCACAAATTCATCAGCTTTTATATTTTTGAATATATATTCAGACACCAACTTGAGACACTTTCTACACTCTTCCATCCTCCAAAGGCAGTGTCTTTCCATGTGTGACCTATTACCAGCTGGAATGGACAAGTTGCAATTTCTTCATGTGATGCAGCTACTCCAACCGCCACACTGACACCCCAACTCTTGTGACATGCCTCAGGTGCTGCTCACATGACCTTCACGGTACCAGTACATTCAAAGGAATAGTCCACTCCTCCATCAGTGAGTACTTCCTGGATGGGTTTACTAAAATCCTGAGGGATAATACATTCAGTGGCTCCAACCTCTTCAGCCCTTGCAAATATATCTTTATTGATGTCCACACCAATGATTCAGGATGCACCAGCCACTTTACAGCCCATTTTAACTGCCAGTCCAACTCCTCCCAGGCCAAAGATGGCACAAACAGAGCTAGGGTCCACCTTGGCAGTGTTTACAGCAGCACCATAACCAGTTGACATGCCACAACCTAGAAAGCTGACTTTATCCAAAGGTGCTAAAGGATCTACTTTAGCAACAGAGATATCAGCCACAGCTGTGTATTCAGAAAATGTGCTGGTTCCCATGTAATGTAAAATTGTCTTTCCTTTGCAAGTAAATCTGCTGGTACCATCTGGCATTAAGCATTTCCCTTGAGTGACTCTTGTCTTCTGGCAAAGGTTAGTTTTAGGATTTAGACAAAATTCACATTCGCACACTGTGGGATGTAAAGTGGGATGACAGTGTCACCCGCTTTCAGCTTAGTAACTCCCTCACCAGCGCTTTCCACAATTTCAGCACCTTCATGTCCCAAGATTGCTGGAAAATAACCCTCAGGATCAGCTCCACTCAGGGTATAGGCCTCGGTGTGGCAAACTGCAGTGGCAACTATCTTGATTTGAAGTTTATGAGCCTTTGGGGATGCCACCTCTATCTCCTCTGAGGAGGCTTTCCAGCCTCCCAGGCAACTGCAGCCTTGCACTGGATAACCTGGTTCACCATGTCCACGGGATCTATCCATTTGTATATAATCTTTTGAGAAATTATTCAGTATCAATCCATTTGTATATATTCTATCTATTTGTATATGTTTTTTGAGAAATGTCTATTCAGATGCTTTCTACTTTAAAAAATTATATTATCAGCTCTTTTTAAAATAATTGAGTTATAAATATTCTTTATATATTATAGAAAAAAATAACTTATCAAATATTGTACTAGCAAAATTTTCTTCCCATTCTGTGGGTCACCTTTTCACTTCCTTTATGGTGTCTTACAAACACAAAAGATTTTAATTTTGATGAAGTATAATTTATCCATTTCCTATATTACTTCTGCTTTTGGTATCATGTTTAAGAAACCGTTGCCTAATCCAACGTCATGAAGAACACCTATGTTTCCAAGGGTTTCATAATTTTGCTCTTACATTTAAGTCTTTGATTGATTTTAATTTTTGTATACAATGTGAGGTAAGTGTACAACTTCATTCCCTTGAATGCAGATGTCCAGTTGTGCAAGCACCATTTGTTGAAAATATTCTTTACCATGAAACTTTAATCTTCGTCTAAAGATAACTAGATTTGCAGGGATTTCAGCAGCAATTATCCCCATGTTATATGACAAGCATTAGGGAATCACTAATTTTAACTATCTTGTGATGGACTTTATGCGGCAAATCACCAGGGCCCCTCTCCTCAGCATGATTATAGTCTAATTAGTTATTGTATAAATTATTAGGCTTAAATAATATAATATTTTGAATATTAAATATTATTGTCCTTTTTCCATCTCCTCTAAGGTAAGTTAATGTAAAATTTCTCTTTCTTACTGATATAAACTCTTTACTTTCATAATTTTCTCATCTTCCTCTTTCCTCCTCCTCCTCCTCTTCTTCTTCTTTGTCTCCTTCTCTTTCTCCCCCTCCTTCTCTTTTCTTCTTCTTCTCTTCCCCCCTTTCTCTGATAAGTACAGAGAATTCTATGTATTACAATTGAATATCCCAACAATTAAGATCCTCCACATTCATGCTTTTTTCTTCCTAACAATGTGAGAGAATTGCTTCATCCAAATGTGAATAACAAGCTATTTATTTATTTATTTACTTACTTATTCTATCTTTATGTATTCTAAGTGTCCTTATTGTTAAGTAAGTTTTGCCAAGAAATATTTAGAAAACCTCTTCTAATTTTCATGTTCTCCTAAAAATATTTAATGTTCACAAAAGCTACTCAAACTGTCAAGTACAGTTATTTTTAGTGAGACTAAGAATACTGGAACTAACTCCTACAATATTTTATTACATATGGCTCCCTATCTGACTATGAGCTGATTAGAACAAGTATGATACTTGAAGTCATAACCACAAGGTTGAATTTGCAATAGGCGTTTTGTCTCATTGTGTTCCACATCACCTTTGAAGTACTCTGGATACTTGGGGCTCTATAGAAACAGTAGTGATAACAATAAAAAGGATAGATAAGGACAGTTCCAAGACACTTGTGCAAACTGCTCTCTGCACTAATAATCATGTGTTTAAATTCCCATCTTCAACTCTCACAGACTGGGTTGGTCAGTTCCTGCAGTTGCTATGGAAACATCTTTGTGACTTCCTGGAAACTATAAAAATCTTTGCCTGAATCATTGCAGCTGCTGGTCATATAGTATGTCTACTTCTAACAACACCTTTCATGAATGCAGAAGCAATCCCCACTAGGGATCTAAAATGCTAAATCAATTTCTATTTTAAAATCTAAACCAAAGTAACTGATGTTTGATGTAGCTATTAAGAATTTTTAATTTTTGTGGAGCATCCAGAGATTATCTGAGAAAAACCATTCAGAAATATAAGTGCAATTTATTGTCTGCATTATACGTCAAACTTTCTACCTTTATTTGCCATAAAGAGAAGGATACCCTTATAATGAAGTATTTTTTCTTCATTTCTGACCGATATGTGGCTTGAAACATATTTTGCCCATATCACAGAGCAGTTTCTATTCAACTCAAGGAAGAGATATCTACATGAATATTACCAAAAATGTTACTACCCTACCTAGGAATTTGACTGGATTTTTCAAATCTATGGGGCAAGTGACGAATAAATTTTTCTCAAAATATAAATAAAAATAAAAACAAAAGAAATGCATGCCTGGTCCCTCCGTGGCCTTTCATTGGAAGATCAAAAGAACCACACATATAAAATGCGAGTTTTAAGCACAGCTGCAGCCTTCTTTCGTAGTTTTCACACTTGAAGCCATGAAAGTGGAAGAACATACAGTAAGGCATGCTGCGGGATACATGTAAAGATGATTTTGATGCTTAAAGGAAATAAAATCTCTTAGCAAATTAACTAATACTAGTTTTATTGAACTGACTTTAATGTGGTATGAGAAACACTTCTTCCTTCTTCTGCAGCTACAGTTGAAACTTAGGATCTCCTCTCATTTATCCATGCGCTAGAAAAGACCAAAATATGTGTGGATGGATGCACAGAAAAGAGTACTGAGCCCCCATGATGGATGATTATGAGAATGAGTTTTGGATTCAATGTCTAATAACAATAATTGTAAGATAGGAGGCACTAAAAAATTATACAGACAGTTTCTTCATAGTTGTAAAATAAGTACCATAACAATACATACTTCTTAGGATTTCTGTGAATATCAAATAAGATAATGCATGTACAGTACACAGAATCATGCCTTGCATAATTTTAAGCTCACATTAAAACGACATATTTATTTATAACTGTTGTTGGTGTCTAAAAAATCTCACAGCAAAATCATCACAGTCTTAGGGTAAAACAAAGAAGAATCAAATAGAGCTGTTTTATGCACTGAAGAGCAAGAAAAACCACAAACTTTCTTCTCTCATCCTCTGTGAGTTTATGTAGGGCCTGTAAGACCCCTCTGTAACTATGTAAAAGGAAAATGCCTGTCATACTACAATACTGTTTAAAAAATTCAAAAGAAAATGTCAAATAGTGTGCCCAATGCAAATGTTATGTTTTCATTTCTAGTTAGTTAATTAGTTATACACTAGACTGTTGTACCCTTCAAGTGCCTTCAAATGCAAAAGGTATGATTGTACGCTTTCAGGATTTTGGAGAATGGATGATTGACTTCTTGTAACCAGATGTAAATTGGACCTAGCTTCTGCAAGACAGGCACATGTATTGATTTAATAATTAAATGCCGTATTCTCATTCTCTGTTCCACCCATGTGTTTTTCCTCAGGCGGTGAATTTGAATGTTGAAGAGCTTTACAGTCCAGATTTCAGTGGATAGTCAACGTTGCTAAAAGAAATGTATGTCATGCCAAAACAAATCTAAAAGTATTTGCGCTTCTTGTAATTGCAAGCTTAACAAGACACACAGTCCTTGCTGGACTTCTCAAATGTCACACAGGTTTCCGAAGGACCAATATATGTTTATGTTTGCTCCATTGTCTTAGAAATGGTTGAGATTTTTCTCATAGATTAAGAGAATTTCAAACCAGGATACTTAGATCTTATAGTCCTGTTCTCTGATTTTAAATATAAGGAAATTGAAACTCTAAGAAATTAAATAAGTCACTTTTGTTACGTATTCATTTGATCCAAAGACCATCTTTTAGGTGAAAAAAAATGCATATACCTCTCTGTATATATTGTATGTCGTTGTAAGGTGTATGTATTCTGCACTGCTATCATACACGTTTAAGCCTCGCAGAGGTCAGTATGGCTCAGGCACTGTGTAGTTACCCAGTTGATACAAATTTCTTCTGTGGGCCCAGACAATATTTCTCTCCATGTACAAATGAATATATAGCTAAAATCTACTTTACCTCAAAACTGCTTAGTAATAATAGAATATAATTAGGTAAATTTCACTCAACTATTTCCCAACCTGTGATATTATAACATATTCTATAGATATAAATACATCTACATTTAAAAACCAAACCAGAATTCTCACCATATTCTAATCTCTATCCATATTACTCAAACTCAGTTAAAGAGGCCAGATAAAGCATAGGCATCATGCCACTCTCCCTTCATTTTCATCCCTTTCACTAACCCCTGTTTCTTCTTCCATTGCTAACAATCCAAAATTTCCCAGGTCCTAAATGAAAGCATTCAGTTACACATCACACAGGAGAAGAAATCTGTATCTGCGCCTTGCAGACTTGTCAAAATGACCCATTATATAAAGAATATGTATAAAATACCTATTACATGCATTGTAACCACAAATAAAGGATGTGAATTATATCTGGATGCCTACGTGTGAATTATTTAAATTATTGTGACATCTTTGCCTTTTCCTAAATATCACAATTGTAGTGAAAACACTGAGTATAATGCTGATAAATTAGAATCCAAGTTTGTTTTCATAAAGCGGCAAGCACAGCCAGAGTGAAAAATACTGTATAATTCAGATACAGGCCCAAAAGGAAGGGAGAACCCCGAGACAGGGTGGCAACCCATTTTAATGGGAATGGGTCTGGATATCGACTTAGAAGACTAGAAGTCAAATCTTAGTTTCACTTACTAACTGTGAAACTCCAGAGAACCACTGTCTGCTAGGCAATGGCAGATGTAAACATGACTACAACACTTTCTAACGGATAAGATGCTTGTGAATAGATCATTATAACACTATGATAAAAATGCTTCAAGAGACAAAATAATAACATAGAAAAATGGAGAAGGAAACAACACATTCTCTTGAGTTTAATAGGCTGTCACAAAATGGGAAACAGAAAGAACATTCAAGGCTAATAAATTACAGGTAAAAAGCATGTAGCAGTGAATGAGCAGGATAAGAAAGGGAGTTTAAGGCCAGTGAACCTGGAGCCACTGGTTATAGGGTAATGGGGAATTTGGGCTCAGTGAGCTTGGAAAGCCTGGATTTTAGAGGATTTTGCCTGATACACATCACAGCTTTTGAACTCTATCTCATGAACACACCAAATCATATGAAAGGTCTTTTAGTACTCAAATTACAGGGATCAACATGGGCTCTTCCTAGAGTAACCTTTGCTAAAAGTCTGGAGAAACCCTTATCATTGTAAAATTATGTGGGAGGCCATTTTTCAAAGGCTAGGCAAGACATATGCGGGCGTACGAGAGATTTGCCTAGGACAGGAATTGTGTCATTAGACAGTAAAAGTCAAATTGCAGAACATTTGTCAGCTGGAATCATTACTTGAGATACAGACTGAATGGTAATGGTTTGTAAGAAATGTTGGAAGTATAATTTTTGAATTTAAGAGAATAGGGTTGGGTTTAAAGTTTAAAAAACCATCAGTTTATAAATGGTAGCTGCAGCTATGGCAGAGGCTAAGATGTACCAAGAAGAATGTGTAGAAAAAATTTGAAAGTGTGCATCCAGGGGAACACCAACGTTGAAAGGCTAGGCAGAGGTAGAGGAAAACCAATTAGGGTTAAATAGTAAGAATAGTCAGAGAGGTAGAAAGATTTCTGGAGCTAGTTGTAGATGAGAGGCTTAACTGAAGAGAGGTTTTAGTAACAAAGTAATCAGATAAACAACTGTGCAGAGATCATGTGAGCTGAAGACTCTATAAAAATCCTGTGTAAGAAAAACATCCAGAAGAATCATACTGGGGCGAGGCAGAATAATCATTATACTAGAAATGTGTCCTTTTATTTGAAGTCAGTATAATGGTTCTATACATGTTACAACAAGTCATTGAACATGATCTCAGCAGTGATCGCAGCGTTAAGCCTGCAATACTAAACGCTGTGTCAATTTTCTAGAAACAACTGTGGTATCTTTATATGTGGCAGAATTATTATATTGACAACAAATTAATATGATGTTTCTCAGTTTTATGCATCATTTTTTGTTTGTTTGAAAGAAATTCTTGATATTATTAATACATTAATGCTTTTTAGCATTACTGTTGGGATCGTTGGCATTTCAGTAATGTAAACAAAACAGTGATAAAGCGTTAGCTATAATGTTAATCACTTCTATGAGATCCTTTTTCTATGAAGGTTTCAAATATTAGCACTTGGTTTTTCTGTGCGAATACATTTGCTAACATGGCAGAGTTGAGATTTAAAAATCAATAGTAAAGAAACAAATATTCCAGATATTTTCACCATAAAGGAACTTAGAAATGTGCTCATGTATGAGAAAAGGAAGATATGAACTTCAAAACTGAAGAAAAAAGTCACATTTCTCTTAATTTACTGTTAAGTAGTTGTACATACCTCTTCACGTGCATATTCACTGCTACATATTTAGTGAAAACATATTCAAACAATTCCTTGCATCTAAATCTAATTTTGGCATTATCTAAAATTTAACTTGCTTAAATTTTATCTCACTTTAAAGATATTTAATTTTATGTATGAATTGAATCAAAGTATGAAAATACAACTATTTATAGTATATTTTGAACCTACCTAAATATATGACACGTTTTTATCTCATGGCTTTGTTTTCCTCTCATTATATAAATATGTAAATATTATATTAGAAGTAATATAATAATTTAAAATAATGGTTATTTTCTAATGAATATCCACAAAATACCCTCAACTTCTCTGTTGCCTCTGGAAATGCACCATCAGGGTGAAACATTAGTTTGTCTGTGGTTTTTCCGGGAAGCTTTGAGGTTTTAACTTTGATCTCTCCCTTCACACACTGAGATTTTCTCCTGACTCCACTAGCCCAGACAGAATTTCTACCCTTGATCTCTAAGGTAATTTTAAACATACTCTTGACACCAGCATCACTCAGTGGCAAAAGTTTCCCTCTTATCCATGGTATGTTTACTCTTCAGTTTCTCTGTTGCCCTTTGCTCATCTAGACTCAAAGTGACTTTTTTAAACTTGCCACCCTCAGGAATACTTTCTCAGTCATTTAGTTCACATGCTTTCTGCTTTGATGAAAGTATTTTGAGGTCCCATTTTTGTTTCCTCAACTCTTTAAATTCCTTTATCTGAGGAAACTAAATTTTCTCTTTGATCTGCCAAAGAATCTGTAACATCGTTTGACCACAGAGTGAACTCTACTTAAAATGACTCCATATTTTTGTGGCATTCTCATTCATCCCTTTTTAAATTCTGCATCTCTGTCAATGTACTCTGCACCTTGGATATCAAAGTTGTAGGGCTTTTTTGACTAGTTAACCCATTGCTACCAAATCTTATCTCAGAAATTAATCTGTCATCAGTCACTTTTACCTTCATGTGCCATTCATATGTTACTTCAATTGGGGATTTTTGCAACTGACCTCTATCTTTCAAAGGTGGGAAGAAAAGTGGGAGTTTGTTTGATATAAAACATAGCAAGTTAACAAACTATTGGCCCGTTTGGCAGAAAAGGCCTTTCCAAAACTTATCAGCCTATAAAATACGTTTCCTTTTGCCATTCATTAAAAAGAAACAGATCATGTAGGAGGGAAGAAGATATCTATTAATCTGCATCTATGTCAGTCTTTCAGATAAATTGATGAAGTATACAAATGATTCTATGTACTTTAACCACTACATAGAAGTTTCACAGATATGTTCTGACAAATAGTTTCACATATCAAAACAAAAACAAACCCAGCCTGAGTTAGGTGTTAACATGTTCATCCTATTTAATAAATAAAGTCAAATTTATAAAGATTAAAGACTTCCAAAGGACTCCAGTTAGTAGTGATTGGATTTGGAACTCCATTTCAGGTCTTCTGTTGCATATCTTGCTTATTTTTCCCATTATCACAGCTACTATAGTTATGATTCGAACACCTCTCCAAACCTACCATTTTCCCAGTCACTTCTTTTCAACCAATGCTTAGTTTTCAGAATATGAATCTAACATAGCATTAAACGTGTTTAATGCCAATTGCAGATGGAATTCAGACCAGTGTTATAGATGCAAGTTACAAATAAGCTGAAATAGTTTACTTGGCATTTATCTTAACCAAGATCGTTCTGAATCTGAGGGTTGTGCCAGACCACAATTATACAAATGTCATTGTTAATATCCTTAAATTATTATGACTCTAGTACTGCCATTTGACTATTAATACTGTCTTTCTTGTACCATGTGCCTGTCTTCTGTAGTTCTTTTTGGACCCATTTCTTTTATTAGCTGCAAAATTCTCACTTAGATCACCTGAACATTCCTATAGTTGATAGGAGTTCCTCTGGCACCAAGGGCTCTTTTACAAAATCACTCATTACTATGGCTCCAAACAAGAAGGTACCATTTCTGGATAGAATTAAATTAAATTTAAAAGATCTTTAAAAGTTATCATGGCTTCTAAGGTATTAAATACAGAATTTCTATTACTAATGTCTAACCTAGTTACATTGAATTATTCATTTATTCTAAAAACATTTATTGTACTAAGTTATTCCAGTTTCCAAAATTATCTCCTGGAAGTGTATGCTTGTTTATCCCATTTATTTCTATTAAGACTCTATTACAAAAATAAACAAGAAATATTGCAATGTAAAATTTTAAGTATGCTTGTTTTTAAAGGGATAAAGAGGAAATATCATTAATGTATAATTCCCTGGTAAAATTATACTCCTGATATTGGGTTCCTGTTGTACATCATTAATCTGCTTTTTACATTTCTCATTTGTCTAAGTACAACATGGGCAGACTAAAAGATGCCAAGATAAATTCATAGCTGGACTTTGAAGGTACTCCTTGCTCAGACAGGCTTACTATCATAAAACCTCTAACTTTAACTATTGTCTTGAATACTGAGTTTAGGCATAGTTTCCACTGACAATAAACAATTACAGAAGATGAGTAATGATTCTTCATGCCTACTACACTAGTAATCTGCTTGATATATGTACCACTGCTCAGACCAAGGGGATCTTGAGGATCCACTATCATCCTCCCAAGTACCATCCAGAGGTTCAATATCAAACAAGCCTTTCTTTTTTTGCCCCTTTCTTAGAGGCATATATTTATGAGTACACATATATTCTCACAGAAAAGAAACATTTCACCAATATTGTACATTTTAACAGAATCAGGTCTAGGGAAGTGACCAAATTTTTATAAATTGAAACAATGCCACTTACTGTTTGGATTTTTAAAAATAGGCTTTGCAAAATACTATGGGGGTTAGAAAAAGTCAGAACTCTTCATTTCAAGAATCATACGATTTAGAGGAGGAGGCAGTCACTCACAGAATGAGGAAATGTTACATGACTACAGTTGCCAGTTAATTATACAGGCAATTTTGTTTAGGAGTTTGGAAATTACTTGATATTTAGTAGAGAAGACTTATAAAGGAGATAGAATTTTATCTGGCTCGAAGGCAACTGTGAAATAAAAAAGAAAAAAAATCTGAACTTGTATTTTAAATCTAGCCTCTGTCATTTTGTAGCTCTATGCCTCAGGAAAGGAATTTAATATGTGCAAGCCATAGTTTCTTAATCTTTAAAATAAACCCCGGTTTCTGAGTTTTATTTGGAGAATCCATGTAAAATCACAAGCATAGGGCCTTGCAGATAGTAGGCGCCAAATAATGCTATATGAAAACTGTTGGAGTTTGCATGCAAGAGAAAGGAAATTCCAACCAAGGAAAGTAAGCAAAATAATAAAGGTGAAAGAAAACAAAATAAATTCAGTCTATTAAGTGTGCCAGTTTGATTGACATGTGGGACAAATATAAATGAAAATTCAGGGTCCAGATTGTGAAACCCTCCGCAGAGGAAATCTAGACTTGACCTTTGGGCAGTGGAGAGTAACGAAAAGTATATCAGCATGAACATATACTCTCAAAGCAGCATTTTGAAAGTTCAATTCAGAAGCAGCAAACAGTTTTATTTTTCCCTAAGAAGTGTATATTTGTAGCCTGAAATATTTTATGACTATAATAATTTAACCTCAGTCTTCAAATATACCCCTCACAGTGGCCTAAGGATGCAGTGATTCAGAATTGCTTAAAGTAGTAGAATTTACGTTCGGTGAAGAAAATTAAGGACATTAGGAAGGATCATTTCTTCTGAATATTTAAGGAGGCATTTTGGCATCCTGTAGAAATCAGTTGCTGTTTTTAAAGAGATCTATGTGGTTAAAATGTATACTTTGACAATGCAATAATCACAATAGATGAGGCCCCCTAAAATACATTTGAAAATAAAATAGGATGCTGTTTTCAAAAGCTGCTGTCCAGACTCAGTGCTATACCCGCCTAACATGTCCAGGAGGTAAGTCCGGGTAAACTTTGTAACCTGCACTTAGAAGGATAGTGTTGTCAAGGCATCTAAGATGCTTGAAAACAACTGTCACACAGACTGCCTAGGGATTTTATTTGGTAGCTCTCTGATCCACCAAGTGTTTATTCTTAACAATGACAATGGCTTTAATGAAGGAGTGTGTGTGTGTGTGTGTGTGTGTGTGTGTGTGTGTGTGTGTGTACTTGGAGGATAAAAAGACAGGATGATTATACATGGTTATTCTTCAGAATTCTATGCCAGGGACATTGCTGATATTTCTGAGATGAAGCAGTATATATTATAATTAAATATCAACACTGATTGCTGATGTCTGTCTTGGTTCTTGAAAGAGTTCAAGTCTTTGGTGCAGTCACATTCTTAGTTACTTTGCAAAAACTCTAATGAAGAAAGTAAGAAAGATGTGTTAATATTTAATAAGCCTACTGATCGATTGCTGTGCCTCCTAAAATGTTCATCTCTTTGACTGGTGGGAAATGAACTTCATTAGGCTTTCTCTGCCACCTTATAGCTCCTTGTTAACATTTCCCCTTTGGGGTCCCTGAGAAAAAATGCCTAGCGTCTTGCCATGAATCTCTGCCAACCATACTCTCCCGCACTATTTTCCATATTCATTTGCTGAGAAAAGTGGATGTAAATCTCATTTTGCAAGGAAAATATTATCAATTCTTTGTGATTGAAAGTAAAATTTGTGAAATGGTATTTTTATGATTCATAGAAATAACCAGTAAATTGATTTAATATATGAAAGCTAGTACTATATTTAGTTTCAAGCTATGAATATAAAAAATATTAAACACTTTTTCACATTTTAGCTTCTTCTTACATGTTTTATTTGAAAAAGCAAAAGAAAAAATGTAGAGCTCTGAAAAAATAGAAACTACTAGAAAAGGTGTGTTTATGTAAAATAGTTACTATAAAATTTCATTTATTTAAAAGACTTTCAATAAATAAAAAAGAAGAAACAGAGCAGCACTTACATACTGCTAGTAGCAAAACAAATAATATTTAGTAATAAAATAATTATCAATGTAATAAAATAATTATCTTACTTCAAGATATTTTGGCATATAATTTTAGATAATTTGATATATGCATAAAGGACTGACATTAAAGCTGAGCTTAACAGTAGAAAGAAATGGTTAAATACACTGATAATTTAATATGTACCAGGAACTTGTTAAATATTTAATGCATATTATCTCATTGAAATCTCATAGTAAAGAAATGAGATGTATACCATAAACTATTGTTATTCCTATTTTACCAATGAGAAATCTCAGGAAGAGATTATGTAAAAAGGTTTTTCAAGTTCACACTTTATATAAAATTTTTAAGTATCCCAAAGGGGATCTAAACCAAAGCATTCGACATCCAGAGTCCTAGCTTCTAAGGATTCATAGATGTATTCACAGATGTAGTCATAGATGCAAGGCCACAAAGGAATCAGGTGGGTTTTCCACTTTTGGAAACTCATCTATTTCCAGAGAAAGCAGAAGAGAGAGCGCAAACAGAAAAGCTAAACAGCAAGAAAAAAGTTGTTTCAGAATCTGTCAAAATGAAAAATCATTCTTTTTACCAGAGCTCATTTTGGTTATTTCAATCTGAACAAGAATGTAGTTCAGGAAACCAAGAGACACAGAATGAACAGAAGTATTTCTTTCCTGTTGATTCTCCAGCTAAAGCAATGGCAGTAATTCTCAGTTATTAAAAAACTCTTTCCAGTCTAGTGGTTTACTTATGGTAGAATTTTCTTGACATCCAAGCATTCAAGAACCCATACTGATGCAAATATGTTTCCAGCAGAATCTATGGCTACATAATTCACAGAGCCCAGTAAAAAACAAAAATGTGAGGCTCAGTTTTCATGAACTATTAAGAATTTCAAAATGTTTACAGGAGAAGATTAAACCAAACTCAGAGCCCTGTGTCTGCATTGTTCGTATAGCCATGAAGCCTGACTACACACAGCCAAATTCTGAGTGCTATTCTGTGAATTCTTCAAAGAAAGAAGGCTCGTAACCATTTATAGTATGTGCCTTTGGCCGGAAATTGTGAATGCTGGTTACATATAATCTTTTAGTTTTCTTCCCTCATTTAAGACAGACTTAATTGTGGCATTCAATTATAACATTCTTACTTCATTCATGACACTAAAAGAAAAAGACTTCATATTTTCTGAGAGGAAAAGAGCATTCCTTTGATTTCTGGAAAATCTTTAAAGAGAGAGACTTTGAACAGAGCACATGTTGACGTTATTATTTTTTTCATTTTTAATGTAGTCTATTTCTGGAAAAGGGATACATAGATCTTTGTGTAACCACCTAAGGTGATAAAAATGATTAGTTTATTCTGTTTTTTAAATTAAAAAGAGAAAACATCATTACATGTTGGTTTCAGAAGGCATCCATCCTAGATGGGGACGGTAGAAAAGAGAGTTGGAGGCACAAACATGAAGGGTAATGACAGCAAACTTTTCCTTCTACGCCTCACTCAAAGTTTCCCCTGCCTCTAATGTTATCGTCTCACCATTTCCAAGTAGAATTGTCTGGATTGAAACTAGCTAATTTTGATGGGGAAAATATTGGCCATGTGAGAATGAAAGGCTGACCCACCAAGCACATTAGCACCTATATAGAAAAATGTGCAAATAGAAGCTAACTACTAAGTATGTACGGAGGTAATAATTTTATTACCAATATGAAATTTACCAAATACAAACTTATGTTATTATAAGTTATAATACAGAGGAGGGGATCAGGAAAGGAAAAACTGGATTCTTGAGCAGACACACTCATAAATTAGCCTTTATCTAGCAATTGCTAGGAGCTAAGCCTTATTATCTATTGCATCTATCAGAGCTTTATATGAGTCTGCTTGAATACCTCAGAGGGACACCATTCTCAGATTGCCTAATGTACTTGGCTCCACCTAGAGTTGAGCTTTCTGGAAATCCTGAATAAAATATTACTGAAGCAATACCACTGAATGCCAATAAACACTTCATTAGCATTTAAAACAAAACACTATTAGACATTATAGCTATGTGCTAGGAGGAAGGAGCCATAAAGGGAGGGTGGGTAAAGGGACGACTAAACTAATAAATTTACGAAGAACCAACAAATGCCACAAAATAGTATCTTTCATTTTCACTATTATTTGGAGACGAAATATTGAATTAAACCACCGAAAGTATGTTAAAGTTATGATATGTCATAATATAATATATGTGAAAACAGGTACCATATTGCCTCAGTCCCTTCTTGAATTGTGCTTCTGAGGTTTAATTTGCAAGACTTGTGCATTTCTCCTCTCTTAACCTTCCCATTCCTCATGAATAATTTTTTGGTAGAATCCCATGTTTTCTGATTATATAGAGACTTAACTTAGTCATGTCCTTTGTTGAATGTTGAATATTTAAATGCAGCTTTTATTTTAACTGCAAGATTTTTCTTGTAGCTAGAGTTTTTGATTTTGAAAAGAATAAATCTCTTCCCAAATGGCTTATGTTTATCTTTAGAAGCAATTTATAAGGAAAATATATCTGTCATAATCAGGCCACCCCAGACATAGTACTAAAAGCATTCTAATATCTAAGAAATCCTGTGAAATAAGACACAATGCTGATTCTACTCTTAAATGTCATATAATGGCCGTTTATAAGGTCATCAATTTTAGGGTTAGTTGATTGTTAAATCTTAGAAAAAAATTAGCTGAACTGAAGTATATTCAGCATATACATTGTTTTACAATTATTTTTAACACAGTTTTTTGGGATATTTAACAATTTTCTTATTGAATAAATATGTCTACTTGAATTAGGCATATTTGCTTTACCGTACAACTATCTTAGAGGTATTTGGGGGGCTCTGAGATATATGTGGGGCTTTGGATTTCATTATTCAGGCTTTTAAAAAATAATAAATTAAAATGTAGCCAACAGCAGCATTGACGTGAGACAAACAATCAAACATCCAGTTATTTTTGAGGAATCAGTTAATTAAATGCTAATGCTGCCTGAGCTTGTGTTTTTGTATGTGTTTAATTTTTTTCAAGGGGCTTATGCATTACACATAGAGTTTGTGTGTGTGCCCAGGAACAATGCAGTATAAAAATTACAAGAATAATTTTTATTCTATGGCAATTGGCTCCATCTTCTCCAATAATTGTTCAGTGCTACCAATAAATTATAACCATTAGGTGAATTTGGTCAATTATTTTGATAATAGTTGCATGGCAATTAGTACTTTTTGGCTATAATATTAATATTATCTGAGTCAGATAGTAATTTTATGCTGTGAGTGACTATTTAGCATGCATGTCATTTTGCTATTAAATTATTATAAACTGAAAAGGAAGTTTTCATTACCTAAGGCAAGAATTACAAGCAATTTCAGGAATCTTTAAAATTAAAGGATAATGGGAATTTTTTGAGATACCTTTGACAAGGCCTATGTTCTCCCAGTGAGGGTCAGAGTTCATTTCCTGAACTCATCCATCACATTCTGACTGGCAAGGGCTGAAAAGCTGTAAAGACTATACAGGAGGGGAGGTGCCCTTGTTGACCTCCTAAATCACTTTCACACACACAGTTCAACAAGTACACACATCCACTCACAAACACCATACACAAATAACTATGTTTGCATTAGGACAAACAAGTTTTAAGATTCTTGGATCCCTGGGGGTTGTATATGTTTGAGATTTTATTTTAAATGCTTATTTTAATCATGTAACAGGAATGCATTATTTTACATCATTATTTCAGTAACCAATCATCAGTAGAAAAACACTTTATTGATGTCCTTTTATATACAATGATTTTGAGAGCCAAGAGGATTGCACAAAAACAGGTTTAAGTCAAAACTCCAACTTATAGTCAATCAGTCAAAACCTGACTACTCATCACTAAGAAATCTGTAATCTAATGGTAGTTCTTAACAAAATCAGAAATTTAGTGTTAATTTAAAGTGGTTCCAACTGCTGCATCCAACACATTTCTTGTCTCTTTTTCTTTTGCTATGATTTTCATGTTACGGAACACAGGTTAGGTAATTTTCTGTGAAATACTTTCCCATCGTCTACATGGCCTGTTTCACAGAGTAAAACATATTGTAAATTTTCCCTGTACTTTTTCATTCCTCAACTACAATGTGGGCTCCAATATGACAGAAATCACCCTGTCCCTCTAGTTGATGGCCAGGACTGATTTATTGTAAGCTCTCATTCACTATTTGGCAAATTAATTAAATGTAATTGCCCTCTGAAATCCTGGGCCTAAGGGAAGCCTCCCCATAAGTGAAAGCAATTGGTGATGTAAAAAATAGCATTCCTCTCAGAACTACTGAGTATGCTTTTCAGACAAGGGTCAATTCACATCTTTCTACAGAGGAAAGCGGTTTCGGACTATGTAACTTATTTAAAGGCCAAGTTAAGGAACAAGGGGTATGCTTTTTTCTAGGTTAATGAAATCAAACCAATCTGGGGTCTATATTCCATCTTCATAATGAAGAAAAGATTAGGCCAAGCTTCCCACTGACAGTCCCTGGCTTTCATTCATTCCATATTTGTAGGGTCTATCATGGTGCTGGGCATTGTAGGGTTAACACATTTTTCTGAAATTAATGTAACCAAATCCACAAGTACTTTATCCCTCACCAATCTCCTGTTTCAGGTTGTCTTTCACAGTTGGAATCTAAGGAGGATTCAAACAAGGTGACATGATTGCCTTATGTAAAATTTCCTTTAAAAATAGCTTACCAAGAAACCAAATATGCAAAAAAGAAATCTCTGTGATCCCAGCTTCTAAAGACAGTAAATCTGAGTCTTACAAAATACATTATATATAAAGACATTTTATTATCTAGGTTCTTCTTGAAAATCTCTTCTGCCAGGTGCAGTGGCTCATGCCTGTAATCCAAGCACTTTGGGAGTCAGAGGCGGGTGGATCACTTGAGGTCAGGAGCTCAAGACCAGCCTGGCCAATATGATGAAACCCTGTTGCTACTAAAAATACAAAAATTAGCCATGTGTGGTGGGGCATACCTGTAATCGCAGCTCCTCAGGAGGCTGAGGTAGGAGAATCACTTGAGCCAGGGAGGCAGAGGTTGAGGTGAGCTAAGATCACGCCACTGCACTCCAGCTTGGGAGACAGAGTGAGACCCTGTCTCCAAAAAAAAAAAAAAAAAAAAAAGGAGAGGAAAATATCTTCTTTACTTAGTTACTAATTAGTTAGGGAAAGTCTCATTCAAAAGAAAGTTGCAATAAAAATATAAAAACTTCCAAATTATTCTCAATACTTCTAAGGAAGTAAAAGCAACAATGATAGTGGCTCAATATTACACTGTTTTCTAACTTAACAGAATCTTATTCTTTATCAAAAATATTTAATTTTCTGAAGTGTGAGAAAATTAGGAAATTACGTAATGGAATTGGCTTTTGCTACTTGCTAAAATACAATATTTTAGGTTGAGCTGAAACACAATGGGCTTAGTAAAAAATATTATATAATAAAATTCTTAATCAGAATAATTGCCTATCCAGAATTTCAATTATCTATAATCTCTTTATTAAAATTTGGAGAAAGATAAAAATATTTAAGAAAAAATAATCTTAATAGTTTAACTAAAATGTAAAATTCACGTTTTAAAACAATGATTTGAAGCATCAACTTATTCTATGTAAAAATCAACAGTTGCAAATATTCTTACTCAAATTTCTTCTTTTTCATACCTTACCAAAGTGGGTAGAAACCTATGTGTGCATGCATGTCCAAACACATGCACATCCTACCTTTTCTGACTTGAGGTTGATAAAATATCTTGTTTTCAATAATGGGGTGCAGATTTCTTTAAGCTGTAAGGTTATAGCACCCCCTAGCCCTGTCTAACAGAATAGCAGTCAATTCTGGCAAGAATTGAAATGTAGGATTTTAAAGAATATATGTAAAACTTGGGTACTTTAAAAAAGTGTACTCCATTGAAAGTGCGTTTTATCGTATTTGGTAGCAACTGCTGTATCTATTATTGTTTAGAATTTCTGATATATAACCTTTTCTAACCCTGAATAGTACCAATTGCTGTTAAAATCTAGGAAGCTGATTTATTCTAAAGATCATGTGGAACATAAACACATTAAACAGATTTTCACTGGTCCTCTAAAATTTTTCCCTGTAACCATCAACAAGCCAGACACTTGGAGTACAAGTATAAAATATTGGTCATGCCTGTGATGGTTACTGGCAAATCTTATACTAATAGGCAACAGCTCACTGGGGACAAAATATAGATTGTTGAAAAATATATCTGAATATGACACATGTGGCCACCACTCAGATAAGATCTTTGCTACTATTCTTTTATTCATATATCATATTTTAAGAAAAAGTTGAAAGATGAAGTATTCGATGTGCTTGTAATAAATTCAAACTGTTTTGCTTGTCCCGTCTTTGAATCTTCAAGCTTTCCTTATTAAGCTACAATGCCTATTTCCAGCATGTCCTAATAGTGCTGATTGCATAGCACCTGTCAGTAGAAATTCAGGAATTAAACCTTAAAGGCTTTGATGGGAATTTAAATGGAATACCAATTTGCCAATGCAGCACCCAAGCCTGTAGTATCTGTGGAGCTCACAGGATTCCAATTAGTCTGACATTTTTTTGCAGACTTCAGAAAAAGAACTATTGTAAAACTTAGAAGCAAACAAAAGATAATTTTTTTTCACCTTACTTGGCCCATATTATAATTTATTCCTCTCTTTATTCCAGGAATGCTTGAAAGTCATCATTCTTTATTCTGAGATACTATAAATCTAGATACTGTAAATCACTTGGTCAATGTACGTTAAATTTAATTTAGTCTGACCACTGCTACTATTCAAAGACCAGTAAATTGATTATGTTACTAAAAGGTGATCACATTGATACTGCTATTTAATGAACTCCATGCTTGTACATTCCTCCTAATGCACACTATTTTAGATCACTTAGTCAACTCCACTCTAATTGAATTTATCATTTGAAACCTTGACTTGATGCTAATGGTCTAAAAATAGCAGAGTCTTTCCAGAGTAGTCCTGTCTACAAAATGCTGTATATTGATGTTTTCTTGTAACAAACACTTGTCTTTCTTGTCTTTTTGTCAGGGCCAGTTGTCAGTTATTGAGGTACAATTATATGAAAACTTGCATTTAGGAAAAGATATTATTGACCTCTGCAAATTGACTGGCAACATCAAAATTTGAAAGTGGAGCTCAGTCAGGCTTAATGGGATATATGCAAATTTTCTCCAAACACAGGCCTGAAACTGTCATATGGCTGTTGTTATTTTAAGACACGCATGATCTCCTCTTTCTGTTCTATCCCCCTTTATTTTCACTAAATGGAGTCAGTATGTTTGCAAGACTAGTCTGGCTTAAGGGAAATGACAACAGCATTTGCCAGGTTCCACCATGAAGAATCATTACCAGTGCCAGTTGTTTTCATAAACGAGCCCTAGAGAAAAAGCGAAACAGAACCGATGTAAGGTGCCATTAAAACAGAAAAAAGGAGTAGAGAAAAGACATGATTTCTGCAGGTTTACAAAATCAAGGCAGCATTATAGAAATTAGAAATGATCAGAGAATAGTAGCTGATTATGCTTTGATTTTTTTTAACGAAAGAGAAACCTAATTTAGTGGTGCATTGTAGTTCAAAAATAGCTCCGCATAATTCACAAGGTGCTATACATGAGGAGCACTAAACTCCCTAATTATGATAATGCGTTTTGATAACTTTTATTGAACATAAGCATGCCCATGATTAAATCTCTTAATAGGCAGCTACCTTCCGTTTGGCTGCCATAATTTCAAAGCTATGCTAGATACATTTCCATACAGAAGCAAGATGAGGATAACTAACACTGCTTGCCAAAAATCAAATTAGAGAATAAACATAAAGAGAAATAATCTAATTTACAGTAAGGATTTTCAACTGAAAAATTACTATCTATACAATGTTTGGAGCAAGAATTAGGAGGTTTGTCATCATGAGTTGTACTCAGATAGGTAACACAAGTCAAATAGAAAATCAAACAAAATTTTGAAATTACTCAACTTTTCCAACCCCTCATTTACACACATGTGTCCTGTTATGTTCACCTTCACCGAACAATTTTGTTAATTATACTTTTTATCTACACCACACCCCTTCAATTGTAAATGGAGTTTGATGGAGTCCTAAATTCTAGATAATTAAAAGTTGCCCATAACTAGGAATGTGCCAAAGCCTGGGAAGGATTTATTTACACTTATATAAACGTTCGGCTTCTTTCCTCCAAAACAAACCTCTGTGAGGAATTGTGAAAGGGCTGAAATTTTAGCCTATATGCAAACTAGTAAGTCAGTCTGCCACAATTTCATATGTCCTGGCAGAAAACAAAATACTCTTGGGTCAGAGACATAGGATTTAATTACTCATGGCATAGAGAGCAGTATGAGCTTCATGTTTGTGTCAGCTCCCTTGTTACTCAAATCCTACAGAAAGACATAAAATGGTTCCTGTGGAAGCTTTGCACGCAGAGGGTTTGCATCAGAGCTGAAGAATCTTGGGTTTAGAAAACATCGAGCTTCTCTAATGGATTGGAAGCAAATCTGCCTAATCTTTGCCTAGAGGGAAACATTATCTTGATCACACTGGGCAGCCCACAAATCTATCCTTTACTCTGAGGGACACACCATACCTTCTAAGCTGCTTGTTATACAAACATCCATAAGAGATAATCTGGAACAAAGAGAATCAGCACCTCTGTTTGTGCAGAATATGATAGACTCATGGAGAAATATCTCCTCAAACTTCCCTGCCTGTGAACTATTATAGAACACATTTTCTGTTCTGTATCATGTATTATCTTAAATTCATTTTTTCTTTCATCAACATATCAAGCCTCCCCAAGTCAACCATAGGCTGCCATTAAAAATAACTCATTTTTGCACCAACCTATTTACTTAATTTCTAGGATAATGTCATAACACAATCTGTGCTCAATACATATTTAAGAACAATTACCAATGATGATATTGATTAATTGATGATAATCGATTGATGGATCAATGGTGGAAATTATACTAAAACTGAAAGATACAGTCAATTTTCTAGAGGTGTTGCCATCATGATGTCAACATCTGAGTTTTTCAAACCCATAGAAAGTTGTATCATTGATATTATGTAGTATCCATAACTAACTGATCAGAGTCTCATCTTTTAATTCATTTTTTTGTGTGATGAAGAAATAATCATTGTCCATGAACCCACCGGGTAAAACACATGCAAGCTTAGATAGAAAAATTTTGTGTAGAAAACGCCTTTCAGAAGAGAAGACAGATAGATTCAAAACAAAGGGAAAATGAAATTTAAATAAATTCCAAGCCAAAAGTCATATTCAGTTTTGGCAGCCAGAAGATAGAAAAGGTGGTTTGCATGTGGAGTCAGAGGCTTATTGCTCAAAGTACTTCAGTGGTAAAACTGCTTAGAGTACATTTTGTTGATCAATATATATAGTTTTTAAGTTTTATTGTCTTTAAAATACCACTACTAGGGACACCTATAATGTGAAAAATTTCCATTGAAATTAAGATTTTTCAAAAGCACTTTAAGGATAAACAGGCCAAGCATGGTGCCTCACACCGTCATCATAGTACTTTGGGAGGCCAAGATGGAAGGCTCACTTGGAAGCCAGGATTTCAAAACCAAGCTGGGTGTAGCTGGTGCCTGTAATCCCAGCTCTTGGGAAGGCCGAGATAGGAGGATTACTTGAGCCCCGGAGTTTGAGGCCACAGTGAGCTAAGGTCAAGCCACTGCACTCCAGCCTGACCAATAGAAAGAGACCCTTTCTCTAAAAAAAACCATAAATTAAAAAAATAAATAATTGATAAATAGATGTATGAAATTTTAAAAAGCCTCATCTTAAAAAATGATATTATTTTTATTAATTGAATAACATTTATTTAGTGAAACATAGCAGGGTATACTTTTTACGAATAGCTTTTAATGAGTCTTTATAATAAAGGTAAATATGGAAATAATACCAATGTACTTTGCAAATGTCATGGATTTTATTTTGTATGATAAGATAAATGAAAGCTCTGCCAAAGTCTAAACCCAGAAAGGGCCAGTTCTTTTAGAGAATAAAATAATCATTTGAGATGCAAATATCTGACAAATAAGGTAGAGCAGCAAAGGGAATTAAGAAGAGGTTTGGGGAAGCAATGAACAGTTTCTAGTTGTTAAGGTAATTAACCTTTTTTCAGGATCATTAAAAAATGTTTTTCCTGCACACTACTAATTTTCTTTCGGGTTATAGAGGTCATTGTTTAGAAGAACGGGAGGGGAAAATATTGATAGCTGATATTCATCTACCTAGTGCAAAGGGGACACAAAAAAATTAACAATCAGTATTAAACTATTTATTTCTGGCATGTGTCTTCCTAGCCTGAAATTCTACCTTAGGCCAGTGAAATACAACTGTACAAACATCATCCACGTAAGATTAATTATGGTGAAAATAATCAATGCAAAATTTCAATAGGTCTCACTGTCTTCACATTACTTCATATAAGTAGTATTCTTTATTATTCAATTCTTTATTATTTCAATTTGCTCCATTTGTACTGCAGATAAATTGCTTTTGGATTCTGTGCCCCATTGAGCTGATTTCTAAAGCATGGCTACATTAAGGACACAAACTCTGAGCTTGAAGTGCTGTCAAAAGATAGAAATGTTGAAAGGCTAAGATGCTGAAATAAATACCTATCATACCAATTCTGAGCCAATACATGGACATACTGACTTCCTTATGTTCTTTTTCTTTTTCTAAAATGTATAGATAAGGTCTCACTCTGTTGCCCAGGCGGGAGTGCAGTGGTAGGATCATAGCTCACAACAGCCTCAAACTCCTGGGCTCAAGCAATACTCTTGCTTCAGCCTCTTGAGTAGCTGGGACTATAAGTGAGGGCCACCACATCTGGCTATTTTTATGTTTTTAATTTTTTTTTGTCAAGACGGGATCTCATTATTCTTCCCAGGCTAGTATCTAACTCCTGGCTTCAAGTAACCATCCTGCCTCAGCCTCCTAAAATGCTGGGATTCCATATATAAGCCACCTTAATTTCATACTTACTTTAGCTTTTCATGTGTGGAAATTTTATTTTCACAGCCACAAAGTAACATAAACTACCTCTGATTTCTTTAAGAATCTTTTGATAGGTGCTATAAATACTGAGGTCCAAATACCACATCGAACACAAAAAGTATTTGATCACCGAAATGTAATGAAACTGTTTCTAGCAGGATTGTACTTGGTTTTTAGGTTGTGTTTATAACAGTTACCATTATTAACAATCAACTATAGGGAAATTGCAATGTATGCATTATTCAAACTACTTCACAACATCCCCATGAAGGACATATTATCATACTAATATTGCAGCTAAAGAAAGAGGTTCTCGTGTGCTAGAAAATTTAGCAAAGTTAAGACAGCTAGTAAAAGAGCCAGAATTCAATCCCAAGTCTATCTAACTCTAAAACTCAGTTGTTATCCCACAAGGCACCATTATTTCATCTTCATAATATTGGAGACTTAAAGGTCAATTGTAGAATAAACTAGATTTATTTGATCTTGGATAAATCATGAAGAAACATCAAAGCTGGGATTATATGGGGTTGCACATTTTTGACCCTACCTTCCACTAGTCTCAGTTTTGTGGAATGGGATGTGAATAAAGCTTACACTGCTTGCTGTCCCTATTGTACTTGCTCTTCTTGTAGTAGCTCAATGTCCATTTCTAAATTAGAGAGGGAAAAAAGTTGTTTGCCTGTAGTTATGGCCATGATGAGCAAAGAATCTGAGTGTGGGGTCAGAGAGTCAGAAACAGGTGGAAAAACAGGTAAGACAATGGTTTATGAATACCTCCTGTAGAGAAAGAATAACATTCATTATTCTTCTGCAAAAATGCATCAAAATTCCAAGCTATTCCATTTTCTTAATTCTTCACTTAGTCCTAATATTTTCTTCACTTTGTTTTCCTAGTAAATTCACTAGTATTTTTAGTATTTTCTGGCTTTCTAAACAAATAGGTAAATGTTCTCTTCTTGTTTTCCTATATCTTGTTTTGCTTTTCAGTTGTCTAAGTGAAATAAAAAGTCAGTATACCTTAGAAAATGTAATTTGTTTACCTCAGAGAAAGAAAAAATAATTCATGTATCACACACAATAAAGAAGTTCAGAGCAAACTCAGCATAGTAGCACATTACAAAATTTCTTCATTTTTAAATTTCTGAAATGTACATCACTGGTTTATAGAAATGAATTTATTTCTCAGATGTAGATATAACATAATAAAGAAAATTGTTTTAAATGTAGATTTTAATAAAACAGTATACATATACACTAATATTAAAATATATTCAAGCATTTCATATGTTTAATAAGCCAATAATTTCAGTTCACCTTCTACCAAGCTGGCTATTTAGGACCCCCCTTCAATAAATATTTGTTAACCTACCTTTTCCTCCTGAAACTCAGAGCTCTTATCAGTACACAGGACTCTACAAGAAAGTCTTACCACCTTGTGAAATTACCTTAAATATTCAACGAGGTAGCTTAAAAGACATTGCCAAGTTTAATGCCAGGCACCTAAGAGGCACTTAGTAATTCCCTTCTGTGAAAAGATAATTTTCAAGGTGGTAAAATCATGACTCTCATCAAATATAAAATGAATATCTATCAGAGATTTTATTTAGCTCATTAATTAGTGAGGAAACAAGAAAAATGTTAAAACTGATTCAAATGAAAATGTCTTACAGAGGTTTTAATTCTCTACTGCACAAAATTCATTTGCATTTCTATGAACAAGAAACATACTCATTGTTATCAATTTACTACCACACAGCTTCCATCCCTATAGAGTTGTAAAATAGTGAATAGCCCAGTCAATAAAGACAATCAAAGGTGCACAAGCTTATAGTAACAGATAACCCCCTGAGAGTTTGGTAGACAATGTTCAGTGCTCTACTGAAAGGGCTCCCAGGAATCTCATTTGCCCTTTGCAAGTCAATTTTTTTGGGGGGGGCAATTGTTTTTCCATTTCCAAGACAACTTTTTTTCTGACACTTCCTTTTTCATAATATTTATTTATTCTAGAATGAAGACTTAATTAGTATTTGCATCTTCAGTACTTAGTACATGCTTAGTACTCGAAAAAGCCTGGTTTTATTACATTTTTTAAAGCCACTTCTATTTATACAAACCCTTACTATAGGCAAAATACTTTCCTTATGCTTTTTTGTCATTGATTCAATTATCTCACACAGAGGACTGAGAAAACAATGGCAGTCACAACATTATTTTCAATTCAATTTAATAAATATTTAATGAGCACCTACCATATTCATTCTCACCATAAAAAGAAAGAAAGCTAACTATAGTGTCTGGATTTATATCTTTTCACTTTTTCTCCTTGATGGTATGCTAGACTTCTCTTTTATATTGTCCCTTTAACATCATTACCATGGAAACACTTCTGGGGCTCTAATTCTGCTTTTTATAGGAAGTTCCTAGTCGGACTACCAAAAGACAATATAAGAATCATACTTAACCTTCTCCTGGTTTGCACTGCCATCTTCACAACAGCCCTCTCAACAGGCTTACTAGGTATTGTCAACTGCTCCAAGAAATAGCACAAAGCAAAAGAAAACTGAGGACAGAATCATGAGGTCATACACATGTAGAGGGACTCTATTGCTATTCTGATGTTTAGTTAAGAGCCATTTTTCTAGACTCCTGTGACTTTTCCTAAATAGTCAACAAACTGTGTCCCTTGAGAGTTTCACCCTTAAACTTGGCTTCAAAGTAAAGAAAGCAGTGTTTCTCTAGAGAGCCCCTCTTTGCCTTGCTTCTTCCAACGATAAGCATTTTAAAAAAAAAAAAAAAAAAAGAAAATAACTCTAAAGGTGTAGGACAAATTTGGGTGCTTTGAATAAATGAGGCCTCAAATTGAGTGCATTACTTGGAAGAAAATGTAACTCAAATAATTTATCCATATTTGCAAGAGTGGTAGAAGTAGGATTAGAGCTCAATATTTAAGGTTTACACAGAAGGCATAGCACTGAATGCTTAGATTTTCGAATAAAAAAAGAAAGACTTCTATTTGCATTAAGGCCAGCCACTCTCTGTGACTTTGAGCAAGTTACCTAGCTTTCCTTAATCTCATGAATATTTTCTAGAAATAGTAATAATATGTACCTAATAAGGTAGTTTTCAAAATTAAATTAGATATTGCCTGAAAGGCATGTAGTCAATAATGCTTTAACTTTCAATATTATTATCTCTAGTTAATAAAGGTTGTCAAAAATTTTACTGCTAATCAATACAAGAAACCCAGCAGGTAATTACAAAAATAATACAAATCAAGGAATTCCACAGGCTAAGCCAGTTTTTAAAGTTTATATGATAGGGATTAAAAACATATATGGGTTCCTGCTTTCAAAATATTTTTTGGCAGAAAGTGAAATTCACCAATCATTTTCACTATAGCTCTCCACTCCAATTCTTTCTTGATTTTCATCTCTCCTTTAAGTGACAGTAAACTCCATTTTAGAAATGCCCCTTTCTGGCTCTGGACCATTCATAAGATCACTTGACTCAACTATGTAACTTTCATTTTTGAGAAAGTGACCCACCATCTCAATTTTCACAGCCCTAAAACAAAACAAAAAATCTTGTGTACACATCACTCACTTTAGAGTTAAAGAACCATCTCAATTTTCACAGCCCTAAAACAAAACATAAAATCTTGTGTACACATCACTCACTTTAGAGTTAAAGAACCATCTCAATTTTCACAACCCTAAAACAAAACAAAAAATCTTGTGTACACATTACTCACTTTAGAGTTAAAGAAATACTGCATGTTTTTAACATTTCTTCTTTGTATACACTCTTACAGAGAGGTGTGCATGCACATAATTGTGATGAAAGTGGGGAAGAGCTCATCTGCGTCTTGGTGGGCTCAATCCTTGTGGTGGCCCACATCAAAGTTGGATTTCTATAGGACGAATTTTTTTATTGTACTTTAAGTTCTGGGGTACATGTGCAAATCATGCAGGGTTGTTGCATAGGTACTTACATGGCAAGGTGGTTTGCTGCCTCCATCCCCCCAACACCTATATCTGGCATTTCTCCCCATGTTATCCCTCCCCAACCTCCCCACCCACCACTGTCCCTCATCTAGCCACCCACAAGAGACCCCAGTGTGTGATGCTCCCCTCCCTGTGTCCATGTGTTCTCGTTGTTCAACACCTGCCTATGAGTGAGAACATGTGGTGCTTGATTTTCTGTTCTTGTGTCAGTTTGCTGAGAATGATGGTTTCCAGATTCATCCATGTCCCTACAAAGGACATGAATTCATTGTTTTTTTTTTAACGGCTGCATAGTATTGCATGGTGTATATGTGCCACATTTTCCTTGTCCAGTCTATCATCAATGGACATTTGGGTTGGTTCCAGGTCTTTGTTATTGTAAACAGTGCCACAATGAACATATGTGTCCATATGTCTTTATAATAGAATGATTTATAATCCTTTGGGTATATACCCAGTAATGGGATTGCTGAGTCAAATGGGATTTCTATTTCCAGATCCTTGAGGAATCGCCACACTGTCTTCCACAATGGTTGAACTAATTTACACTCCCACCAACAGTGTAAAAGTGTTTCTGTTTCTCCACATCCTCTCCAGCATCTATTGTCTCCAGATTTTTTAATAATCACCATTCTAACTGGAATGAGATGGTATCTCAATGTAGTTTTGATTTTCATTTCTCTAATGACCAGTGATGATGAGCATTTTTTCATATGTTTGTTGGCCTCATATATGTCTCCTTTTGAAAAGTGTCTGTTCATATCCTTTGCCCACTTTTGGATGGGTCTGTTTGTTTTTTTTCTTGTAAATCTGTTTATGTCCTTTGTAGATTCTGGATATTAGCCCTTTGACAGATGGGTAGATTTCAAAAATTTTCCCATTCTGCTGGTTGCCGGTTCACTCTAATGATTCTTTCTTTTGCTGTACCGAAGCTCTGGAGTTTAATTAGATCCCATTTGTCTATTTTGGCTTTTGTTTCCAGTTCTTTTGGTGTTTTAGTCATGAAGTCCTTGCCTGTGCCTATGTCCTGAATGGTTTTGGCTAGGCTTTCTTCTAGGGTTTTTATGGTGTTAGGTCTCATGTTTAGATCTTTAATCCATCTGGAGTTAATTTTAGTGTAAGGTGTCAGGACGGGGTCCAGTTTCTGCTTTCTGCACAATGGCTAGCCAGTTTTCCCAATACTATTTATTAAACAGGGAATCCTTTCCCCATTGCTTGTTTTTGTCAGGTTGGTCAAAGATCAGATGGTTGTAGATGTGTGGCGTTGCCTCTGAGGCCTGTGTTCTGTTCCATTGCTCTATATCTCTGTTTTGGTACCAGTATCACACTGTTTTGATTACTGTAGCCTTGTAGTATAGTTTGAAGTCAGGTAGCTTGGTGTCTTCAGCTTTGTTCTTTTTGCTTAGATTGTCTTGGCTATGCGGGCTCTCTTTTGGTTCCATATGAAGTTTAAGGTGTTTTTTTCCAGTTCTGTGAAGAAGGTCATTGGTAGCTTGATGGGGTTAGTGTTGAATCTATAAATTATTTTAGGCAGTATGGCCATTTTCACAATATTCTTTCTAACCATGAGCATGGAACGGTTTTCCATCTGTTTGTGTCTTCTCTTATTTCCTTGAGCAATATTTTGTAGTTCTCCTTGAAGGGGTCCTTTACATCCTTTTTTAGTTGTATTCCTAGGTTTTTTTTCTGTTTGTAGCAATTGTGAATGGCAGCTCATCCAGGACCAGACGGATTCACAGCTGAATTCTACCAAACATACAAAGAGGAGCTGGTACCATTCTTTATAAAACTATTCCAAACAATTCAAAAAGAGGGAAGCCTTCTCAAATCATTTTATGAGACCCACATCATCCTGATACCAAAACCCAGCAGAGATTCAAGCAAAAAAGAAAACTTCAGGCCAATATCCGTGATGAACATAGATACAAAAATATTCAATAAAATACTGGCAAACTATTGCAATAGCACATGAAAAAGCTTATACACCATGATCAAATAGGCTGCATCCCGGGGATGCAAGGCTGGTTCAACATACGCAAGTCTATAAACAAAATCCACCACATAAAGAGAACCAAAGACAAAAACCACACGATTATCTCAACAGATGCAGAGAAGGCCATCAACAAAATTCAACAGCCCTTTATGCTAAAAACCCTCAAAAACTAGGAATAGATGGAATGTATCTCAAAATAATAAAAGCTATTTATGGCAAACCCACTGCCAATATCAAACTGATTTGGCAAAAACTGGAAGCATTCCCTTTGAAATCTGGCACTAGGCAAGGATGCCCTCTCTGACAACTCCTATTCAATATAGTATTTGAAGTTCTAGCCAGAGCAATCAGGCAAGAAAAATAAATAAAGGTATTCAATTAGGAAAGGAGGAAGTCAAATTGTCTCTATTTGCAGGTGGCATGATCCTATATTTAGAAGACCTTATCATCTTAGCCCAAAATATCTGATAAACAACTTCAGCAGAGTCTCAGGATATAAAATCAATGTGCAGAAATCACAAACATTCCTATACACCGATAACAGACTATACGTAGAACCAAATTTTAAAGCTCAGCATCTTTTCCAATAGAACTCAGTCAGGCCAGAACTTTTAGATAGATTTGAACAGTAAACTACTGACCCAATTTATTTATTTCAGTTTATCAAGGGTCCAAATTATGACAGATATTCCTTTTTCACCCCGGGTAAATCCTTTCTTCTTAGCAACATTTTTTTTCTTTTCTTTTCAATTTTTATTTTAGATTTAAGAAGCACATGCACAGATTTGTTACATGGGTAAATTGCACATTGTGGGGTTTTGTATGGTGATATCTTGTCTCCCTGGTAATCAGCATAATAACTAATAGGTAGTTTTTTAATATTCACTCTCCTCCCACCCTTCATTCTCAAGTATGTCCCAGTGTCTATTAGTCATTTGTGTGTGTGTGTGTGTGTGTGTGTGTGTGTGTACTCAGTAGCTTCCAGTGAGAACATGTGTTATTTGTTTTTTTGTTGTTGTTCCTGTGTAAAGTCACTTAAGATAATGGCCCATGGCTCCATCCATGTTACTGCAAGGGGCATGGTCTTATTCTTTTATGTCTATGTGGTATTCCATGGTATACATGTTCCATATTTTCTTTATCCAGTCTACCATTGATGAGCATCTTGTTGGATTGCATGTCTTTGCCATTGTGAATAGCGCTGTAATGAACATGCACATGGATGTGTCTTTATGCTAGAACAATTTATATTCCTTTAGGCATATACTCAATAATAGGATTGCTGAGTCAAATGGTAGTTCTAAGTTATTTGAGAAATGTCCAGACTGAATCCCACAGTGAGTGAATTAATTTACATTCCCACCAGCAGTGTATATGCATTCCGTTTCCCCACAACCTTGCCAGTATCTGTTATTTTTTTTACTTTTTAATAGTAGTCATTCTGGCTGGTATGAGATGGCATCTCATTGTAGTTTTGATTTGAATTTCCCTAATGGTTAGTGATATTGATCATTTTTTATATCCTTGTTAGCCACCCATATGTCTTCTTTTAAGAAGTATCTGCTCATGTCCTTTATCCACTTTTTAATGGGGTTGTTTGTTCTTTTCTTGTAAATTAGTTTAAGTTCTTTTTAGATTCTGGCTATTGTACTATTGTAGGATACATAGTTTGCAATACTTTTTTCCATTCTGCAGGTTGTTTAGTCGATTGATAGTTTCTTTTGCTGTTCACAAGCTCCTTATTCAATGAGGTCCCTTTTGTCAATTTTTGTTTTCATTGCACTTGCATTTGGCATTTTCATCATGAAGCCTTTTTCATGGCCAATGTCCAGCATGGTATTTCCTAGGTTTTTTTTTTTTTTTATGGCTTTTATCATTAAGTTTTACACTTAAGTCTTTAACTCATTTTGAGTTGATTTTTGTATAAGGTGAAAGGTAGGGGTCTAGTTTCAATCTTCTGCTTATGGCTAGCCAGTTATCCAAGCACCATTTGTAGGGATTCCTTTTCCTATTGCTTGTTATTGTTGGTTTTGTTGAAGATTCAGTGGCGGTCGGTGTGCAGCTCTCTTTCTGAGTTCTCTAACCTGTTCCATTGGTCTATTTGTCTATTTTCATACCAATACCATGCTGTTTTAGTTACTGTAGCCTTGTAGTACAGTTTGAAGTTGGGTAATATGACACCTCCAGCTTTGTTCTTTTTGCTTGGGATTGCTTTAGCTATTCAGGCTTTTTTAGTCCCAAATGATTTTTAGAATTTTTTTTTACTAATTCTGTGAAAAATACTATTGGTAATTTGATAGGAATAGCACCAAATTTGTAAATTGCTTTGGGCAGTATGATCATTTTAATAATACTGATTCTTCATATCCATGTGTATGGAATGTTTTTCCATTTGATTGTGTCATCTCCATCTCAGCAATAATGTTTACCCGAGATTTACTAACCCTCATTGCTCCCTAAATCATTGATTAGTAATCTTTTATTCAGACCCTGAGTTTTACTTTTACAAACTCATGTAAGAAGGGAAAAATTGATCCAAACTTGGCCAATGACAGAGAATTTTTCATGTTATCATTTATAAAATATTTTTGACAATATTTTGGAAAAACTTATCATCCTTGATAGAGGCTTAATTAATTTTCAAATACACTTTTATGGAAATAAGACCCTTCTGAGAGCTCAGGTACCCACCCATTCAGCGGACTGCTAACCTTGAGAGGAACGTAATTACCTTGAACCAGTCTAGAAGGCATTGTTTAATAATTCTTAACTCGTCATTTTTCCTCTTATAAACTACAATGATTATCTAACCATTCACTTTTCTTATGGTATGTCTCAAAGAAAAGGAAATCTAATCTTCTGAGTAACCAGCCACAAGTCTTTTTCCCTGTAGCAAGACTGTAATAAAATGTTGATACATGTACAACACTAAATTGTCTGAAACAAAATACATGATGTTATTTTTTAAATTACTTTTTGTGTTGTATTTCATTCCTTCTCCCACCCCACTGGCTTGTAAATTTTTTGATGGCAGAAGATATAAATATTACTTTTTAACTTTTTATTTTTGAGTTTGGTACCTAGCACACTATCCAGCATATAGTAACTGCCAAAGAGTTTTGCTGACTCAATCAAGATCAAACAAAAAGAATTAGAAACAGGCAGAGAAGTGGGCATAAAGCAATATGAAGAAAACGAAAAATAAAGTTGGTATCCCAATGTGTTTCTGACCAGCTGGAAAGCTATTCGACTACAACAGGCCAAGGGCATAATGAAATTTCAAGGAGTAAGTCATTCAAGTTCTGAGAAGGTACCTGCCCAAGAAGCATATAAAAAACACTTGCTGAGTTACAAACTTGAAAATATATTGAAGATGGCTAAAAAAACATCGAAGATAATATAAATAATATTTACTGTTTAGGCCAGAATAGAGAGACCATAATATACTCCAAGTCTTTCTCAGAAGCACAGAAGGGAAAACTACTGCTGAGTTTTACTATGGAGCCAGCATGTGTGCAGAAAACCTGACATATAGATGTTATGAATATGGCACCAGCCTTAACATTTGATTTTAATGTAATTTCAACATCATTGTCATCAGGAGAACCTGATTACCAGATTCTTGTGCGATCCAGATATTCAAAGGACTCCAGAGCAGATTAGTAGAGCAATGAAATATGCAACCTAAGACTAGGATTTGAAATTTACATGAAATTCAGGAAGATGTCAATCCGCTCAAGAGCTGTTTTATAGCAATCTTGTATAGGGTGGTCACAAGCAGGGAAGGCAGAAGTGATTTAAGATAGAACTGGAGCATGCCCTCATGTGGTCTGTCCTTGCTGAGACATGTGGCAGCAAAGGAAACACTAGTCACAGAGCAACCAGAAGAAATCAGCTTGTTGTTTTTCTTTTTCAAATACACTTCATTACAAGGAGATGTAGTTGTTACTGATAGGGAAAGGAGGCAGAGAAATTTTAGGCAGAAAAGAGTGGGTCTCTGACAAAACTCCACCCTTAAGCCTGAAACCACAGTCCAAAGTGAGAACTTATATCCCTGTTTTCCCGCTCAAGTGTTGTCTTTTCAAAAACCACTCACGGCCCTGCCTGGCCCCATCCTGTGCCAATAAAAAACCCAAACTCAGCTGGCAGAGAGAGGAGAAGCAGCTGGATGTCAGAGATTGCAGTTGGACATCGGAGAGAAATGGCTTGACTTCAGAGGGACAGCTTGACAATGTAACTTCGGAGACGAATTTGGCCAGAGATGTCCAGACTTCAAGGGAAGATTGCCTTCCCTCCCATCTCCTCTTCAGCTCCCCTTCCCACTGAGAGCCACCTCCATCAATCAGCAATAAACTCTTCCACATTTACTGTCTTTTCATTTGTTCCGGTGACATTTCTCCCAGAGGCTGGACAAGAGCTCAGGTGCCATGAGTGCGGATGAAAAACGCTGTCCCACTGACTCTTTGCCCTCACAGGCAGAAGGCAACCATCTCATGCGAAAAGGCAAAGGGTCCACTGAGCTGTTAACACTGAAGCCGTCCACGGACAGCAGAGCTAGAAGAGCACGGTAACACTCCCTCTGGGCTTCAGAGGTCGCGGCGCCTCAGCCAGATGCTGCTGCAGGGCTGGCATGGAGCTGGTTCCTGCCGCTGCGCTTGCCTCCCTTCCTGCACCTGCTCACCTGTGCGCCCCCTCCCGTCAGGGGTGAGCACAGCAGTGCAAGTGAGTGGACTTCATTCCTGCCGGCACCAGAGAAGCCAGCTGACTCCAGCCCTCCTGCACTCCAGTTCCCGCCTCATTTGCTCGCACATCCTCTCCCGCGAGGAGTTGGGAGCTGCCGGCTGAGTAAATAGGTCACCACCTTGGTAAGTCCTGCGAAGGTCAATTAGATAGAAGCCAGAGAATTGAGACAATGTTCAATTTTTTTTATTTTATTTATTTATTTTTTTTTGAGACCATCTCACTCTGTCGCGGGAGTGCAATGGCAGGATCTCGGCTCACTGTAACCTCCACCTTCCTGGTTCACTCTGCCGCCCAGGCTGGAGTACAGAGTAGCTGGGATTACAGGCATGCACAATCATGCCTGGCTAAATTTTGTATTTTTAGGAAAGACGGGGTTTCACCTTGTTGGCCAGGCTGGTCTTGAGCTCCTGACCAAAAGTGATCCATCCGCCTCGGACTCCCATACAATATTTAAATTTTACTTACGTTCACTGAGGAACAGCAAACAATTATTTGCTTTTAAAAAAAAAAAAAAAGACAAGAAAAAAAAAAAAAAAAAAAAAAAAAAAAAAAAAAAAAAAAAAAAAAAAACCCAATGGACCATTTAAAATAACAATAGATAATGCCATAGGGCTTACTTTGTGCTTGGCACTATTCCATATGTTTTATAATTTATTTATAAATTCACTTAGGTCTCAAAACAAGCCTACGAGGTAGGTTCTGTCACCTATTTTATAGATGAGGTAGCTGAGAGACTGGGAGGTTAAATGATGTTCCTTATGTCGCATAGCTGGTAAAGTAAGCATGCAGGCAGCCTAGGCTATAAAATAGGTGCTCTCAAGGTACATTTGCCCCTAAGTTTTACTTAGTGATCTTATTTCATAAAATCTTCATTTATTGCCTCATGTAACTTTATAGTATTCCTCTTAGTTTTATTTTTAAAAAAGATTTTCTTAGAAAACATAATCAACTGGTTAAGATCCTGTAATCTGTTCTGCAATGTAGACTAAGTAGGGTAACTACTGGGAGTTTTTTTTCCTCATCTGTTTAACGATAATAGTAGTATTTCCTGCCTTGTTGAGTTTTTATTATAAAGTTAAAATGTAACTTGTCTAGCACTGTTCTTAATAAATTACATATGTATGCCCATGTCTAGATTTACATTTAGATATAGATTTGATAATATAGATACATAGATTGATAGACATAGATACTATCATTACTGATAGTGTTTTAATTATTACATTAGAAATGAAAAAACTGAGAATCAAACATTGTTACCTCTGTTAATCACAGAGCTCTTTGACACCAAAATATGGAAGCCCCAAGTTTTTTATGGATTTGTTTAACCCTAATATATCAGGAAGATCCAAAAGGCATGTGAATGAAAAAGAAGCTAATAGCTATAAATTATAGGTAGATGACTGACAGAAGCAGATAAACAAACCTATCTCCATTTCAAATGACATGTCTTTTAAAACTTCACAAGTCTCTTTCTTTATTCATCAGTTTTTACATCCTAAAACTGCTCTACACACTTTGCCATATTTTCCTTCTTATGCCTGCCTACCCTCAGGTTCTGCCTCTTTGTCCTTTTTCTCTACATTCCTTCTGGCATTATGTGGATTTCTTTATCCTGTTTATCTACCTAGCCATTCATCCATAAAGCACACACCAGTGTTTTTTGTTCTATCGTATAATATGCTCCTACAGAAAATCAAGTGCTTTTCCAGATACATGTATTTGCATTGTCTTGTGTGAAAGTGTTTTGTATTTGCTTATTATTCAAAGTAATTGCCAGATTTCAGGACAATCTGAGACAATATTCATTGTATCTATTTGTTAAACTATTTTTTCAACAAGTTAATACATTTATAACCAAGAAACATAATTGTCGTCTTTGGTAGGCTCTCATATTCTTGGTGCATCTTTTCTCTCTTTTATGTTCAACTATTTACACTATTGAAATCAAATGACCTTTTGCTCTACATCTACTAGCATGCACTAACTGAGATTATCTCAAAGCGTATTTAATTTCCTTGTGTGTAAAATTTGTTCATATGATTAAAATACATATTGTACTGGATCTTAAATATATTACAACACATTAAAATAAATTTTGAAGTCAAAAAAACCTAGAGCAACAGCAAAACTAAAGTTTGTTGTTCCCAGAATAGAGTCTAATTCAGCTGCAGCAGCAAGATTGGATGAATGTTTTCTAAAAACATGAACTCCCACAAAGTGTAAAACAGCTTCTGTAAGTGCGGGTGAATTCTGTTCATTAANAAAAAAAAAAAAAAAAAAAAAAAAAGCCTTTACATTTCAAGGAACAGTGAGCTACAATCCTGAATCATGAATACAGAAATTTCTCAAGCCACTTGTGATAAACTCATTTCTAGTGTCACACACACTACTTGACACCAAATAAAACTTCTGTTTCATATCAGGGTTAAACTGTAAATAAAATTCTACTTAGTCTTCTGCATTACACACTAGGAAGTCCAGCTGAGTCCAAGAGATGTCTTATAATCTCTGTGATCGCTATTGTTGCAAGCTACTGTGCTCCAGGGGCTCATGCTGTCAGCAAAGAAAAAAAATGCATTTGAATTACATTATTGGATTCGATCAGGGGACTATATTTCGTCTGCCCAGAAACTGACACATATTGAAAAGGTACAATTTACATATATAGAAGCACTAGCAAAACTATACATTTTTTACTATGGCTGTCAGTATAAGTCTGTATATCTGGAAGTAATGTCTACTCAAGACAATAGGTCAAAATATGCAGCTTCGGGCCGTGACTTCTGAATTTCCGGAAGTGTTCACAGCTAAATTGTAATTTGTTAATGGCATCTTTACTTTGTTACTTTCAGTTTCCCATATTCCAAATAAACAATTATTATAATTTATATTCCAAATAAACAATTATTTGTCTTCAGCCTATAGTTTCTGTTATACATGCTAAGGGGAAAACACCTGAAATGCTTTTAGGCTTGTGCTATAAAAACATAGTTCTTGTTATTTATTATTTCTCACTTCTAATATAATATTAAATGATTAATAATTCTAGTTTCTAGAAAATATTGCTGGATTTTGGTGGAACCTATATGCATATCATATAACAGGCTCATGATTAGTAACAACATTCTTTAAGAGCCTAGGAATTTGAGATCAGAATATTTGAATTTAAGTACTGAGTCCACCATTTATGGGCTAAAGAATCTTGAAAAAGTCAGGTTCTCAGAGCCTAAGTTTTCTCAGCAGTTGTGGAGCAAATAAGACAGTATACAAGAGAGAATTTTAGAAATTATATTATGATACAAGTGTTTCTAATTGTTATTGTTATATCTTATGGGAAAATACTTGGAGAGATTGATTTTTAGTTCTTACTTTACATATATGAGAAAAAAGCAGAAGAAATTGTCCATTTGACCTTCATACCATGAGCATTTTTGGTCAAATTTAGCACTTTCATCTTGTATGTTTTTAAATACTTTTAAATAACTTAAGAGCAAATGTGTGAAACCCTGAAGATTTTGCTATTCAAAGTGTCAGCCAGTTCATAGTCACACTAACAGCCCAATAACAGGGCTAAGGAAGTGTTTTATTCCTCATTTAAGCATTTGACTTCATTCCAACCTGACCCAATTCACTTGAAACTATCTGAACTGCAGGTGGCTAGTTAGTTGTGTAATTACAGTTCCACGGTTTCAGTTTAATACTTTGGACTCAATTTAGTTGTACAAAGGAATGCAAGATTGCCACATAGATTAGTTCTTTAAAGACTTTTGATCCTTTTGTATTTTAATAAATTTTCCAAATGCTATTATTGCTTCTCTTAAAGACTTGATTCTTGAAAGCTTTTGCTCTTTACAAGCTTAATATCTGCTGTTAAAAGCGGCAGAAAAATGTTCAAGAATGGAAATGCTAAGCCTTCATTCTCATAATCAACATAAGCTTTGAATCTTTATCAAACCTTTATCAACTGTTGATTACATTCTATCCTTTAAGCTCATGCTGACTTCACTATTGAACTCTTCATTATAAAGTTTATTTCTTTGCTTTGCTTTGGCAAATGTGTGTGTGTGTGTGTGTGTGTGTGTGTGTGTGTGTGTGTGTGTGTGTTGACTTTTGGAAAGACTATTTTTATTTTTTACTATTACACAGTTTTATTGGTGTCACAAGAGAATAATAGTTTTCAACTTAAGAATATTCACACATAACTAGCAAAGGATAAAGTCAATAATTTATATTCCCATTAGAGTATAATTTTCCTATAGTTAAATTTACCTCAAACAGCACATAGTAGTGGTTGTTTTCCAGATGACTTTTAAGTATTTACCTTCATCTATCTCTGCCCTAGTTTATGTAAATGAAAGTCACCCTCTTGTGATTTATTATCTTTTATACTTAAACAGCTAAGTAACTGGAAGCTAAAATAGTTAAGATTCTTCAAGTTAAAATTCCTTTTTGGTTACATATTTATTTAGCCACAGAATTGTTCAACAATCATTTTTCTTTTCTTTTCTTTTCTTTTTTNTTAATTTGTAGTAGTTTGTGACTAAGACTAGACAACCAATGATCATACTCTGAGGAACATCTAAGTATTTCTTTCCTCTTTTTTTTTTTTTTTTTTTTTAGATGGAGTTTCACTCTTGTCACCCAGGCTGGAGTGCAATGGCATAATCTTGGCTCAGTGCAGCCTCCACCTCCCAGGTTCAAGTGATTCTCCTCCCTCAACCTCCCAAATCACTGGGATTACAGGCGCGCACCACCACACCCGGCTAATTTTTTGTATTTTAGCAAAGACAGGGTATCAACAATGATTTATTTGGCATCTGTTCTGCCCTAGGAGCTCCCTTGGGTGCTCTACACATGGGCATAGCTGAAGGAGATATATCCCTTGCTTTTGGAGGCCTCAGGGTCTTGTGAGTAAGACACATTATTAAATATACCAAAGTAAGTACATTAAAGAATATGCCATGTAAGAACCGATACATCTATGACTTTTTCTGCCTCAGAAATTAGGGGGAAATTTTATAGAGAGTGGTAGTTGGGCTGAATTATGCAGGCAAGAAAACACTCAAAAATGCTTTTAGTAATTTTAAAAAGGAAATACGTAAAAGGTGAATACATCATTCCAGACAAGAATGTTGTTACTACTGACCCTGCAGTAACAATGCATTGAATACTACATACTGAATACTCAACAACATATGCTGAATACTACTGGCCCTGTCTTTTCCCTATTATAAGTGAGTCAGAGTTTTCTCCAATTTGGTTGTATGTAAGTCTCTGGAAATTGTATTTACAGAGCATTCCAAAAGAACTTGAGTCCAAGGCAAAATCATGGCTTTTTGCTAGGGCCCTTCTAGCTTCATGGATGCATAATTTGAAGAATTATTTCAGCTCCTTAAGCTAGTTGAGAAACTCAGAAAGAGAAGAGTGATTATTAGTCATTTTTAATAATTTAAATTGTATTTCTTATTTGTAGAATTATATTACAGGTTCACCCTATATGTTTTTGCCAATTATTGCATGTAAATTTTTATAACGTATTGTTGTCAATAAAAATAAGTTGCTTTCTAATTGTGTGCATGTGTGTGTTGTAAAATTTTAAACAGCAGTGTTACAGGATTTCCTTTTGTGCCTGTGGGATTCCAAAATTCAGTCTTGTGTTCACTCATATGATGATATGAGGAAATATTATTTCCTAGTATTTAATGTGTATTTTAATTGCCTACTTTTAGCTTTGGGTTTCTGCATATGCAGAACTTACCCTTAGACACATTAGTAAGCATTAGGTACTAAGAGTGTACCTTGAACTTTGATAACCTTCCTACAGATTTTCTCACAGTTACATGCTCTCCATTCTTCTTGTCAATGTGAGCTTCACTTCTAGTTTTTCAGAAGTGTCAGAAAATCTTCTTTAGGTAAATATAATACAATTTTAATGGATTGCATATTGGTTATTTAATAAATTCTTTTTCATGTCTGTGCCAATAATAAGGACATTTCCATTTTTGAGCTCTGTCCTTGCCTGGCTCAGTGTGATGGGGACTTTGCAATACCTATCAGGGCTGTATTTCAATGATACTCTGACTACTAACCTGAGCAGACTATGCTGGAATATGCAAGGACTCTTGCATTAGTACTAAAGGCATATCCTGCTCATCTGTACATCCTGCCAAGTCTTTTTTTATTCTCCTCTCATTCCAACTTTTCTAATGTTTTCGATGCACGGTTTTGAATGATACAACTAAAAATAGATTTATAATGATAAAGTGGATATATATAGAATTGCTCAAGTAAGCTTTCCCTCAAGCAGATTGTTTTCCCTCCTTTTAACAAAATCAATAGCCCATTTGAACTAGAGCCCTTTATCTCCCAAAAAGAAATAACGATTTTTAGGTATTCCATATACAGGGGAATGTTCCATAGTTTCATAGAGCTTCTTTTAGGACGCAGCACCCCCTACTTGAGACAACTCAAAAAATGATGAGGGAAACAAGGAGCTGAACTCTCCCTTGCCCCTTCATCCTGACCTTTTATGTGTTGCTATAGGAGCCCCTAAAATTAAGAGTATTCAATTATGATTATAAAGCTACAAAATGTAAATGTAGCACTTGAAAAAGACAACCCTCATGTATTATTTTCCTCCATTGTGTTAGGTATTTGTGTGATTGTTAGGTACTTGTGTGACTGTGCTGCAATCCTGAAAAACATGTCTCACTACTTTTTTATATTTGTGGAAGAACCAACGCTAATTCAGGTTCACCTACTTCCCACGTTCTCACTGTGGCAGAACTAGGACTCCAACAGTCTGTGCTTTCTCCAAAATAATCAGCCTCTGAATTTGGAAATCTTATAACTAGATTATTATAATAATGGATTTGAAAATGATTTTTTGTTCAAAATCAATGAGGAAGCTGTGTGTGGTGAAGAATGTCAGACCAAAAAAAAAAAAAAAAAAGACACTAGATGAAGAAAAATTTCAATAAAATTGCATGTTCAAGGACATTTTTCACTAAAATGTAATATATTTTTCTGATGTCAAAATTCTTAGAGGAGCAAGATATTTATTTCAATTTAACTGAAATGTAATGAGCACCCTTGATGTGCCTCCAATGTTGTGATAGATGGTAAGATCCATTGAATCCAAAGTGGAACTATGCTAAGCTATGGAGGTTTTCCCTTCAAACTCAAGGCCCTGGGTAAAGGAAATAGGTATCTGAAGCTCTCAGGTCTTTGAGGTTGAAAAGTAAAGCCACAGGCACCATTTGAATTCTACAAATAAAGACTATAAAACTCTTACTTTTCTGTGACTTTCCTTGAAAACATCCATACACATAATTCCTGAATCTCTGCAACTGTAACAAAGGCTACCCAAATGTGATTCTAGTCACCAGAACTTCTTAACCTTTAGTGCTATTGGCTGAGGAGAAAGGTTCATGAGATCACATAAGTTTGGGATTGCTAATAATTTTTCTAAATCTTTCTTATTGACAAAAGATGGAAGTTGTTTAATGTGACACCCTCCTCAACTTGGGCACTCTGTGTGCCATGTTCTCAAAGCCATTATTTTTGTCACCCAGACTAGTATATACTTTCACTTATTTATTCCCCCAACAAATGAAAGTTGAACAAGTAAATTCTATACCACAGAATCATGTTTGACTTTTTTGTGTTGTATCTTACATTCACAGGATCAGTGCATTTGTTTGATGCGACTTCCAAAATCTTTACAGAAGCCAATCACTACTTCACTTATACCACCCTGGCACAAATCCTTATGATACCTTGCCTGAACAATTTGCAACGACTTTCCAATAAACTTCCCGGCTTTTACGTTCCATCTCCCTTAAATAGTCTCCTTTTAACAAAAGAGCAGGCAGTCTTCAGATCACTTCTGATCTAACTTTATTGACTTCCTGCTTCACCTACCATCAAATCTTAATTCTTTACAAAGGCCTACAAGTTTCATTACATCTGTTTTCTGCCATTTCTCTGACCCCATCTTTGATCATTCCTTTCCTTTCACTCTATTTCATAAGATGTTCTTCCATCTTGTTCCATTAGATTATAGAGAACAGAGGTGTCTACTTCGTTCACTGCAGTTACTCCCATACTGACAGAACCTAAAATTGTATATGGCATATATTAAGGGAATGTTTAACACTCAAAGAGGGTCAAGAGGTAATTGTATAGCCTCCAAAATATGAATTCTCATGCACATTTTTAGTTTAAATAAAGGCGTGTATTTAAAAGTGCTACACTTTTCCCTCCAAAGCACTGTTTCCAAAGAAAAGTTAAAAGTCTGTTGCAAAAACCATGTTTCAAGCAAGAGGTTTTTTCCAGTAGGTTGTTGAGCACTTCCCAGTACAACTGCACTTTGTATCTCAACCTATTTAGGAGGATAATCCTTTTTGTGTTGGGATATGCTGTTTGTGCAGTGAAAAATATTAGGTATTTTAGGTGTGATTAATATAAATAGCAGTAGTTTATTTTCTTAAATTATCTAAATAAACTTTAAAATATATAGGTTTTTAGCACCTTTTAAAGGAGGACATTGTGTCTCTGTTCTGGGGTTAGCTCTCTGTATAGACATTTCTGTAGATGTTTATTCTACGATTTTACATGAATAAATGCTACCATATAAAGTGAAAAGCCTACTCTACTGCCCATGAGTTAATATGTCCCAGTTATCACCCTCCCAACTCAATTTTGTTAAAATCAAAATTTGTGTTTTTTCCTTCTAGAAATTCTCTAGAAGTTTAGAAACAAGTAGAACGTAACCCTCTAAAGTTTCCAGAATATTAATGAAAACATTCTGTTGCCCATAAAGCTGTAGGTGTATTTTGAACCTATTTTATATCAATCTTTTATTTTGAATGCTCATAGCTTTGACTTTGGCACAGGCTACAAGAAATATACTTTATAAGTCCCTTGTTCCCAAGTCTCTAAATTGCACATTCTGAAAGACTGGCTATTTCTGCCCAGAACATAGAGATTGAATGCAAGGCTATAATTCACTTTCAGGTTTTCTGCTGATGACATAAACCACCAGAGCTTGTTGGTTTATGAACAACCACAGGACACAGAGACTGATATGGCATTTGCCAGTGATGGGAGATAAAGAATTGGCATCTACAACCCAAAGATAGTAGTTTCATTTCATTTAAATTTGAGGCCTGGAAAAAACAAGATCTTCAAACATTTAAGAAACAGTTCATCTCTGAAAAACTGTATTCGTTTACGAGAAGATAACTAGCAAGGGCAATTTGAGAAAATATCAAATCTATGCTCAAAAGAACGTAAAACAGAGATGATGCAAGAAAGTCCATAGGCAGATCTGGCGTTTTACATAACTGACATGTTTCTGAATCTGCTGAAAAGTTACAGTTTCTCCCTCTTAGAAGTAGCACCTTACCAAGCTTTATACTAGCTTATTCACTGCCCAGGCTTCAGAAAGTGATACATGTAATAGTGCAAGAAGAGACTATAGGTGGAGTAAGTAAAAGCCACAATATTCTATTTTACTGTAATGCTGTAAGACAGTTCATTCTTACGGTATTCTTTATTTTTCAAGTTTCCACTGGTACAGGCAACAAGTTTAAAACAGTGAGCTGAGCTACAAAGTTATGTAGAAGCAGACACTAAGATACAGTAGTGTGACAATTTGGTTTCCCTAGAGGCAGCTCTTGAGGTAAGGGTTGTAGTGTGGGTACTTTACTTGGAAGGTACTGAGAACATGGGTGGGGAGAAAAGAAGTGTTACAGAAAAGGAAGGTAGCTACTAAGCAGGGGTTTATTAAACCTCCATGGCTACTGGAGCTTAATCTCACAGAGACACTGGGCAACAGTGTAAAGCAGTGCCTTTGTGTTATTGTGCAGGAGGGCAGAGGAGCAAGGTTAGTACACGTCGTACAGTCATTGATTGAACATTGCCTGGGGTGAAGGTGGACTATGTTAATGTAGACAAAGCCTGCAGACCTAGAAGAAAGTGGCTAGTAATTAGAAGTCAAGGTCAGAGAGCCATAGACAGGGCACTTTAAGTATCAGCTGTAGAGAAAACGTTTGGGGACATTGCCACTGAGTTTGGGAGCCAGGGTTGCTTGATTTCTAGTCTTAGCTTTTCCATTCCTAAGTAATGCTATTGTGAGCTAATCCCAATCTCCCTGCATTTCTGCAAAAGAAATTGTTGAGGCAGATAATTTTTAACCACCCATCCCTTGTGATATTTTACAGACTTGGAATTTTCCATGACGTCAAATTATTACACTTCTTGGGTTGAGCCCATATGTTTGAGGATTTGAGGCCTGTCTTAGTTTCTATCACACGACACTGTTGGGGCTCAGAACAAGATACCCCAAAGGAGGCCACTTTGGCATGCTGAGTATTTTGAACTGAAGGATATTGGAAGGGCCTCAGAAGCAATGTCTCTCGGACCTTCCTCTGTTCTCCTGTCTCCCATAACTCTGTCTTCCTCAAACCAAGTCATAGATTCTAGAATTTGTCTTCTTCACAGGGATCACATAAACTAAAACTCTTCTACCTCAAAGTAAGTCACAAAACCTCAAAAGGCTACCCTCTCTCTTCTCCTTTCTTTTACAAATACTGTAATTTCAGACGGGTCCTATCCTATACCAGGGGGAAGGAATACTATGCAGAAAAGCCAAGAAGAATATGAACAGAAAGGCTTTGCCAGACTTCCCCTGTCAATTTCCACTAGACTATACCCTTTTGTCCAATCACATTTTTACACAGTTGTCTATTCTTCATGTGACCTAAGCATAAAATTAGTTTCCCTTGGATCTTTGGGTCTTCATTTCTGAGGACTCCCATGTGACATAAAACTGTAATTAAGGGTCAGGCGCGGTGGCTCATGCCTGTAATCCCAGCACTTTGGGAGGCCGAGGCGGGTGGATCATGAGGTCAAGAGATCAAGACCATCCTGGTCAACATGGTGAAACCCCGTCTCTACTAAAAATACAAAAAATCAGCTGGGCATGGTGGCGCGTGCCTGTAATCCCAGCTACTCAGGAGGCTGAGGCAAGAGAATTGCCTGAACCCAGGAGGCGGAGGTTGCGGTGAGCCAAGATCGCACCATTGCACCCCAGCCTGGGTAACAAGAGCGAAACTCCGTCTCAAAAAAAAAAAAAAAACAAAACTGCAATTAAATACATTTGTTAAGTTTTCCATTTGTCAACCTGTTTTTGTTACAGGAATATTGATCATGATCCTATGATGGGTAAGGAAAAGTATCACCCATCTATATCACTAACCCTCCTTCTGCTTCACACGCGCTTCTCACACCTGCCTCCACAAATGGGTAAATGGCACCCGCATCCACCGACCTCTTTAAGATTCTGATTTCTTCTTGCCATATAGTCAATACATTCAAAGTCATCTTGGTTCTGCCAACATGATGCATGTCAAATCTGACCGTTGTCACCCTACCCATGCCATTATGACCCCTAGCTAGCCTGCAAAATAGCATTGCATTATTTTCCTATAATCTTTTCTTCACAAAAGACCCAGTATACCTTTTACAACATGAATCTGTTTTGTTGCTTCAGAAAATTTCTATTATAATGAAACTAAAATACATCTTCTTTATCATGACCTATAAAGCAGACCCTTTATCTTTCTCCTCTGTTTAACTCTCCCATATCGTTTCTTACCACTCTTCCTTTACTTTTTTCTATTTCTGATGCTCCAGCCAACTTTCTGCCTCTATTACAAAACAATATTGGTCTCTTCTCACTGTCTAATTTACCTCAAATTCTTTTCTTCAATCTCAGCAATATTATATCCCTTCAGATTTCACCCTAAATTTTCCTTTTTCAGTGAAAGTAAAGTTATACTCTCAGTGATTATTATCTATTCCATATTTTATTTTATTTTATTCAGAAAGAAATTATTATTTATTTATATATATTTTTTGAGACAGAATTTCACTCTGTCACCAGGCTGGAGTGCAGTGGTGTGATCTCAGCTCACTGCAACCTCTGCCTCCTGGGTTCAAGCAATTCTCCCACCTCAGCCTCCCGAGTAGCTGGGACTACAGGTGCATACCATCACACCCATTTAATTTTTCTATTTTTAGTAGAGATGGGATTTCATACTGGACAGGATGGTCTCAATCTCTTGACCCATGACCCACCTGCCTTGGCCTCCCAAAGTGCTGAAATTACAGGTTTGAGCCACTGTGCTGTGCCAAATTATTATTTATTATCAGAAAGTATCATTATAAGAAAGCATTATTATTATTATTAGAAAGTATCATTCATTTTAGTTTTCTCTTTATATTCTACCTTCTCCCAATGGAATTTAATTTCCATGAAAGCCAAGCTTTAAATTAATTCATTCATTCCTGTGCCCTCAATACTCAATGCAAGAAACTTGGTAATGGATAGACACTTAATAAATACTTGTGTAATGAATTATGACTCTTTCATAAATTGTTGCTGATTTGAACTGAATAGAACTCCTAATTTTTAGATATATTTATTGATACATTGGGGTTCAAGGATATGAGATACAATATACCTGGTATAAACCAACTACATAGAAGATACTGAGGTGTCACTCTACAAAATTAACTTCAAGGAATGTTTTGGTAGGAAGAATCATTACTTGAGGACTCCCCAAATATGTCCATAATCTAGTTCTGTGAATATGTTAGATTATATGACACAGGAAAATCGAGGTTGCAAATGAATTTAAGGCTGCTAGTTAGCTGTCTTTAGAGATTGCAGTGAATAATCTGGGTAGGCTCAATGTTATCATAAGCATTCTTACAAATGGAAGACGAAGGCAGAAGAGAAGAGAAAGACACAGTGGTGACTACAGAAGTATGGCCTGAGAATATTGAATACTTCTATCCTCGCTTTTGAAAATAGAAACCACAAGGCCAAGGAGTGGAGGTGGCCTCAAGACCCTGGATAAGGCCCTGCTGAGATCTTAATTTTAGTCCAATGAGATCCATTTCGGACTTCTGACCTCCAGAACTGTACAATAATAAGTTTGTGTTGTTTAAGCTGTTACATTGATGATGGTTTGTTAAAGCAACCATAGGAAATTGATACAAGTAGTGAGGGCACTGATACAACATCTGACACTGGAGAAAAAGAAGAATGATAAAATAACCTAGAGAACTAAGAAATATTATTTCCATCTCAAAGATAAATACATGCCTTAAGTAGTTCCAAGCTATGATAGTTTTATGGAAATGTTTTACATCTAAATTTATTATCTGTGAATAGATCACCATAAGAACACTATGAATTCTTACTATTCTCATTTTACAGCTGAAGGACCTGAGGTAATGAAAGGCTAAGTGCTTTGTCAAAAGCTGCACAAAAATAAGCAGCAGATTCAGGACAGGAAACAATATGAGAGTGATAATCATCTTTCTTTGAGGACTGTGGAAATACATAATTCTGAAGGTGGTCAATGCTATGGTTTGGCTGTGTGCCAACATCCAAAATGCTAATAGTGGTTTAGACAATGAAGTCCAGGCTGAAGTGTTCTCAGATGGAGATGATGAACTTCTTGGGAATTGAAGCAAATGTGACTTTTCCTTGCTTTAACAAAGAGACTGGCAGCATTTTCCCCTGCCCTAGAGATCTATGAAACTTTGAACTTGAGAGAGAGAATCTGAAATTGGAACTTATGTTTAAAATGGAAGCAGAACAGAAAAGGGTGAAAAATTTGCAGCCCAGTAATGCAATAAAAAAGAAAACCAAATTTTCTGGGGGGAAATTCAAGCGTGCGGCACAAATTTGCATAAGTAAAAACGAGCTGAATATTAATACCCAAGACAATGGGATAAATGGGTCTCTAGGGCGTGTCAGAGACCTTGGTGGCAGCCCCTTCCATCACAGGCCTGGAGGCCCAGTGAGAAAAAAAGTTGTTTTATAGGCCTGGCCCAGGGCCCGCACTGTTGTGTGAAGCCTCAAGATTTGGTCCCCTGCATCCCAGTCACTCCAGCTCCAGCTGGGGCTAAAAGAGGCCAAGGTACAGATCATACTGTTGTTTCAAGTGCTGCTTCACAGGGTGCAAGCACCAAGCCTTGGCAGCTTCCCTGTGGTGTTGGACCTGCAGGTATATACAAGTCAAGAATTGAGGTTTGAGAACTTCTGCCTAGATTTTAGAGGTGGTATGGAAACGTCGAGCTGTCCAGGCAGAAGTTTGCTGCAGGGGTTGAGCCCTCATGAAGAACTTCTGCTAATGCAGTGCAGAAGATAAATGTGGGATTTGGACCCCTCACACAGAGTCCCTACTGGGACACTGTTTAGTGGAGTAAGAGAAGAAGGCCACTATCCTCCAGGCCCCAGAATGGTACATCCACCAACAGCTTACACCATATGCCTGGAAAAGCCACAGGCACTCAATGCCAGCTAGTGAGGGGGCTTCCCAAGACCATGGGAAACTACCCCTTCCATCAGCGTGCTGTGGATGTGAGACAAGGAGTCAAAGGAAATAACTTTGGAACCTTAAGCTTTAATGAATACCTCACTGGATTTCATTGGACTTACATGGAGCCTGTTGCCTCTTTGTTTTGGCTATTGTTTTCCATTTGGAATGAGTGTGTATTTACCCAATGCCTGCACCCCCATTGTATCTTGGAAATAACCAATTTGTTTTTGATTTTACAGCTCATAGGAAGAAGGGACTTGCTTTGTCTCAGATGAGACTTTGGACTTGAAATTTTAGGTTAATGTTGGAGTGAATTAAGACATTGGGAGACTGTTGGGAAGGCAAGATTGGTTTTGAAATGTAAAAAATACGTGTGATTTGAGAGGGGTCAGGGTCTGTCCCCACCCAAATCTCATCTCAAATTGTAATCCTCACGTGTCAAGGAAGGGAGTGACCTCTAATCCTCACATGCTGAGGGAGGGCGGTGATTGGATCATGGGGTGGTTTTCCTCATGCTGTTTTCATAATAGTTAGTGATTTCTCACTATTATGGTTTATAAGTGCCTGAGTTCCTCCTTCACATGTTCCATCTCACCTGCCACCATGTAAGACGTGCCTGATTCCCCTTCTGCCATGATTGTAAGTTTCCTGAGGCCTCCCTACCTATATGGAACTGTGAGTCAATTAAACCTCTTTTCTTTAGAAATTACCCAAACTCAAGCAGTTATTCATAGAAGTATGAAAACAGACTAATACCGTCATGAAACCAATAGTCAATAAAACAATAAAATTATATAAAAACTCAAAGAGAAAGAGTGGATTATAGTCTAATTCCACTTCGTTAGTATAATCAGTAGATCAAAGAATGATTTAATATAGTTATGCCTTAAAAATATTTACTTTTTTTAATCCAAAGAAGTGTTTGTAAACAACAGAAACACAGAAAAGAGAAGTAGGTAAAAGAAGTTACACTAACATTGACAAAGCTCTTTCAAGTACTCAATATGTAAAAAGAAACTTTAATTCAGAAAGAAGAATGTACATTTCTCAAACAAATATAACACTTTATTTGAGATAGTTACACTTACTGATTGCAGCAAAATGACATTATTCAATTGCTGGCACTCTGATTCTGTGTTCATCCATCTTCTGAATTATTTTTCTGTTTTCTTTACCAAATATTAATACATAAGTTAATAAAATTCAGTATGTATCTATATATTATCTCTAGTGCTTACATCCACCCCATCAGGTTGGTACTTATTAAACCCATTTTGCAGATTAGAAACAGAAGATTAAAAATAACACTTTTGAAAATGTCATCAAAATCCTTTATTTCCCATGTTTTTACCAAGAAAAAAATGTGTCTCCTACTGAGATTGAGTAGACACACAGAAAATTGGCCTTTTAGAGACAGCAAGTAGTCAGGTAGTTCTTATCATAAATTAATACACTCATAGTCTATATTTTTATTTTTTAGCTGTTTTGTGAGCAATTTTATGAACCCAAAATGGAGTCCAGAGCTGGACTTAGACAGATGGGAGCGTAGGACCACAACCGCTGTGAAGACATCAATTACGGCCTGTCATTCTTTACTAAATGACATCCCTCTGACCCTGCACAATTTTTCAAATTGTAACAGAACACAAGTCTTTCAATGCCAGTTTTTTTGTTTTTTGTATTTTTCAGAATACACAGCATGTACCTGAGGAAAACAGAAAGTGAATAAATTATAAGGCATGACGTTTACTGTAACTTTCATGGGAATGCAATTCTTGACTTACATATTAAATATCAAAGTTCTGAAACCAAAACAAAATTGAATGGGTAGAATTATCAGACAAAACATCAGACATCCAGTTATATTTTAATTTGACATCAACAATGAGTACTTTTTAGTATAACCATCTACCAAATATTGCATGGCACTGGCCCTATGAATGTCCACTCTTGCTATTTTTGTTGGGGTACATTTAGACTAAAAAAGTTTTTGTTGCCTATTTGCAATTAAAATTTAACCAACCATCCTGACTTTTTATTTACTAAATCTCGCAGCCTTAGAAATGGGGGCTGGGCTAAAAGCAAATTTGTATGGAAATGTATAGTCAAACAGCTCAGTTGATGAATTTGAAGCTAGGTTTCTGGTGGAAATCCAAGAATTACTACAATTTACATTTTCAAGGCTACATAAAGGCAATACCATATAGAGCAATGCTTTAGAACATATTTCAGTGGATTCAGACAGATTCGAGTCCTGGCTTCTCTAACTTATATCTTACTGATATGACTCTATGTAAGTTATTTTTCATGTCTTAATTTCAATCTCCTCATAGTTAAAAATGGAGATAATAATCTCTTGGCATTTTACGAGAATTAAATGAAATAATTCACAAAAATAAATGTTAAAATACCATTGGGTGAAACATATACAAGAATCCCCTTCTTACTATTGCTCATGGGCTACAATTTTTAGCACATCTTAGAATAACTAACAGTTAAAAGCATGTCAATAAAGCATATTGTTGATAACTGCAGGTAGAACAACACTAAACATCAAATCCTCAGTACAGTTAATGCGAAATAGTCTAAGGCAAAAGGGACAGAGGTTTGGAAGGTAGAGAGAGACTTTCACCTCTCATTGTATAGCTTAATGTACTGAAATATTTTTTATTTTTTTAGCTTTTACCCTACATATGTATTGCTTATTGAAAATGTTCAACAGGAAATCATCTAGTAGTCCCTGCTGAACCTCAATATCAGGCTTCATTATAACCAGCACTGAGATTAGTTTTATTTTAGAGACCACTGAGGAACAGAGAAAAGCAAAGCAGAGATTCAGGGGCAAGCATGGGCTGCAGCTTCCTGGACACTTAAGTATCTGAAATAGAAACAGGGAACCCAGAATAGCAATAAGTTTAGCTCATCTGTCCCATCACAATATTTGTCACAAGGGGAATCAGTTCCATTTTGGTAACTTCCTTCCTAAGAGTAGGTACTGTCCTCCCCACAGTGACATATTGGCTGCACAGTTTCATCAACAGTGAAATAGCAAATCTGACCATATAACTTTCATTCTCAAAGAAGAAACATTCTATATTATCATAGCATCCACTGGTTAATTAAGAATTCTACTCATGAATAATGTTAAGAGAGCTGACATGCTTTCAATATCAACTGTCATTATTCAAACCATAAACATAACAGATATTTGCTCAATAATACTCAGCTGTGTCTTAGATTGGTGCAGGACACTTAATGTCTACTCTAAAAATAACTCTAAACTCTATTATTGAAAAAAATTTATAATTGTTGAGTCACTTCTATTGTTTTCAGATACAACTGCATTTTTCAGGTTAAAAAAGAAGTTTGTCGCATTGAATCCTGAACATCGCTTTCATTTTATTGTAGTTTAAATTTAAAATAAGTCCATTAACTATAGTGGAAGACACTGAGTACTGGAATATTGGAGACTCAGTTTGTCAAGATTGTGCTTTATTAACAATATGATATTAAAATAACTGGTCCTTAGATATGTTAATCCCCATTATCTGGGGAATCTCCATAAGTTTTTCAGTGTTTTGGGCAAGTAAACCAGTTTTGAAGGTAACAGCAATTGATCTAATTCTTGGCTATGGCAGTCACCTGGTTTATATTCTGTAGCCACTTGAGGTCTTGTTTTTCATATCTGACTGAGTTTTTCTGAGAACTGTAGGTAAAGCCGTGATCATGGTAATATCACATAGCAAGAGCTTGAGGACAAGGGGTCCAATTCTTCTCTTTCTTCTCCTTTTAATTCCTTCTCTCCCACAGCATCTTTACATTTATGTATGGTGTTATTACTTTTTTTAGATTTAGCAATAGTGGTAATTCACATATATTTATATCCCTATATCATTTACTTTTTATTATGAAATACTAAGTAATTATGAGTAGAGAAAAAAGTACATTGTGAGTAATAATAAGTTATATGCAATAGGATAGGTGACTCACATAAAGTAGAAAACTTAAGAACGGTTTTCTGAAATTACAATGTAAGTTAGAAATAAACACTTGCCCATTTAGGAGCGTTAAGTGAAAAGTGAGCTATTTCTGCCTGGACAGTTCAGAGATGGCATCTTGATGTTGGCATATGAAACTTGGAAGTTATGTAGTTGGCAGAGATGGTGGAAAGAGCATTGTACAAAGGGAAAAGTAGAGTAAAATCACCAAGTTTGGGAAAAATGTAGCTAGATATACCCAGGATATGTAAATACTCCATTCAGGCTATAGCGTAGAGTACAAGAAAAGGAAGAATGGGAGGTAAGTTTGGAAAAACTGCTTGGCAAGAGCTTTTAAAGAGCTTTATTCAATTAAGAGAGTTGGAAATGCTTTCAGTTAGCAATGGGGAATCACTGAAGATTTTTCGGTTGGGGGTAGGGAAGTGCATGATCAGAGTTTTCTGTTAAGGTTATTTATCTGGCAACATCAAGTTATGTAGATTGGAGCAGAAACAGGCTAGAGGCTGGGAAACATTTTAAAATGTGCATTTGTCAGTTAGAGTAGACAATAATGAGTCCCTACACTTGAGCAGTGGAATTAGCAATGGCGTCTCATTTAGGCAGAATTGCAGGTGTCCATGGAGGAAATGAAGACTACTGGGGATCTCCTGCTTCCCAAACAGAGTAGAATTGCAGGTATTAGAGCCTGGGAAGGGTAGGGGGCAGGAAAGAATAGGGAAGAGTTGGTTAACAGATACAAAATTGCAGCTAGATAAGACTAATAGTTTCGAGTGTTCTATAACAGCGTCCTCAACCTTTTTGGTACCGGGGACTGGTTGTGTGGAAGACAACTTTTCTACGGCAGGATGGGTAAGGACTGGGGAGATGATTTGGGGATGAAACTGTTAGGTATTAGATTCCCATAAGGAGCGCACAACCTTGATACCCTTGCATGTGCAGTTTACATTAGGGTTTGTGCTCCTATGAGACTGTAATGTCGCCGTTGACCTGACAGGCAATAATAATGCTCGCTCATCTGTCACTCACCTCTTGCTGTGTGGCCCTGGTCCACACCCTGGGAGTGGGGACCCCTATAGCACTATAGGGTGACAATACTTAATACTAATTCATTGTATATTTTTAAACTTCTAGAAGAGAGGATTTTGATTTTTTTTTTTTTTTTTTTGAAATGGAGTTTCACTCTTATTGCCTAGGCTGGAGTGCAATGATGCGATCTCAGTTCACAGCAACCTCCACCTCCTGGTTCAAGCGATTCTCCTTCCTCAGCCTCCCAACTAGCTGGGATTACAGGCATGCACCACCATGCCCAGCTAATTTTGTATTTTTAGTAGAGACAGGGTTTCTCCATGTTGGTCAGGCTGGTCTTGAACTCCTGACCTCAGGTGATCTGCCTGCCTTGATCTCCCAAAGTGCTGGAATTACAGGCGTAAGCCACCGCGCCAGACTGGATTTTGAATATTTCTAGTGCAAAAAAAAAAAAAATAGTTTGAGGTCATGAATATGTTAATTAGCCTGATTTGATCCTTGTACATTGTCTATATGTATCAAAATATTACTCTGTATCCTATACATGTGTACAATTATCATGTGCCAATTTAAAATAAAGGTAATTTTTAAAACACAGGCAATATATCAACAAATAAGAAAGAGATTTTAAGAGAAAAAGAAAACCACAACTGCATCTTAGTTCAGGTCATTATAATAAAGTACCACATACTGGGTTGGTTACAAGCAACAACAACTTGTTTCTCACGGTTCTGAAGGTTTGAATCCTGAGAACAGTTAAACTTCCATAGGGGAAACAGAGACACAGCTCTCTGGGGTCTTTTTTTTTAAGGCACTAATTCATTTCATGAGGACTCCAACACTCCTGAACTAATTACTTCGCAAAGATTTCACCTCCTAATACCATCACATTGGGGATTAGAATTTAAACTACAAATTTTGGGGAACATGAACAGTCTATAACAGATGAAGACTTGATAAAAGAAATATGAGATATGTATTGCAATTCCTTAAGCATTCTAAATGCCTTGATTACCCCCCAAAGCCATGTTCTTTAATATCTTCAGGCATTTTTTTATTTGCCATTTCTTCTTTCTGAAATGTCTTTTTCCACTTCCTCTTTTAGTGAAATTCTACTCATTTTCTGAGAAACAATCCAAACATTTCTCCCTTTTGGAAACTTTCCGTGACTATGTACTTATTTTATTTACTTATTGTAATAATTTATTCTTACACTGCTATAAAGAAAGACCTGAAACTGAGAAATTTATAAAGGAAATAAGTTTAGCTGGCTCATGGTTCTGCAGGCTGTACAGGAAACATGACAGCATCTGCTGCTGGGAAGGCCTCAAGAGCTTTTACTCATAACGGAAGCAGAAGCAAGAGCCAGCACCGTACATCACAGGAGCAGGACCAAGACGGGAGAGGTGGGGGTTGGCAGTGTCACACACTTTTAAACAACCAGATCTCATGAGAACTATTATGAGAACAGCACCAAAAGGATGGTGCTAAACCATTCATGAGGGATCCACCCCCATGATCCAATCACCTTCCAGCAGGCCCCAACTCCAACACTGGGGATGACAATTGAAAATGAGATTTGAGTGGGGACACAGATTCAAGCCCTATCATCTTACCCCTGGCCCCCTAAATGTCGTGTTTTTCTCACATTGCAAAATACAATCATCTTTTCCCAACAGCCCCCCACCCCAAAGTCTTAAGTCATTCCAGCATTAATTCAGAAGCCCAAAAACCAAAGTATCATCTAAGACAAGGCAAGTTCCTTTCACCTATGAGCCTATACAATTAAAAACAAGTTGGTTACTTCCAAGATACAATGGGCGTACAGGCATTGAGTAAAGGCACCCATTCCAAGAGCGAGAAATCAGCCCAAAGAAAGGGGATACAGGTCCCATGCAAGTTCAAAACCTAGCAGGGCAGTCATTAAATATTAAAGCTCCAAAATAATCTCTTTGAACTCCATCTCCCACACGTAAGGCACACTGATGCAAGGTGTAGGCTCCCAAGCACTTGGGCATCTAAGTTTTGAAACTTGTTTTAATAGCTAATATATATCAGGTGCCATTGTAAATATGGTACTTTGTCCTCAATCTCAAGCATTTTTTTTTTGTCTACTGAAGAAGATAAATATATTAGTCCATTTTCATACTGCTATGAAGAAATACCTGAGCCTGGGTAATTTATAAAGAAAAAGAGGTTTAATGGACTCGTAGTTCCACATGGGTGGGGAGACCTCACAATCGTGGCAGAAGGTGAGGGAGGAGCAAAGGCACATCTTACATGGTGGCAGGCAAGTGAGTGTGTGCAGGGGAACTGACCTTTATAAAACCATCAGGTCTTGTAAGACTTATTCATTATCATGAGAACAGCACAGGAAAGTCCACCCCCATGATTCAATAACCTCCCACTGGGTCCATCCCATGACACATAGGGATTAGGGGAGCAACAATTTAGGATAAGATTTGGGTGGGGACACAGACAAACCATATCAATAGATAGATATAACAATATTACAAGGACTCTTTCAGTCACTGACAAAGTAAACTGTATGGAGTTCTAACTGTGAGCCCATTATTATTCTTTTAGATACTAGATATAGAGCATTAAGGGAAAGAGAAAAATTCTTGATCCAATTAACTTTGCATATTATTGCAGCTGCATGCAGGCTGATAATGGCTGGCATAGAGACTTTTTAAAAAGTTGCATAAATAAAACTATAATTTCATCTGGCAATGGATGTTCATAGAATAATATAGGTTTAAGCCCTTGAGTACAGTAAGTCTTCTGATTCACAGGAGATGATTAGGTAAGACATTTAGGGAATAAGGCATAAAAAGAATCAATGAAAAGCATATACAGGAAGAGAAAATACCCAATGCAAAGGCCTATAGATGAACTAATTGAGTATGTTTAAAAGAAAAGGGGGATACTACTTTAGGATAGTGAGAGAAGAGAGAGATTTTTGATATGAGATCAGAGAAGTAGGAATGGGCCACCTCGTGTAACACCTTAGAGCTTTGAATAGGGAATTTGATTTTTCCTATAAATGTAAGTGAAAATAATTCAAAGGTTTAAGTAGCCAAGTAACATGATCATATCCTTAAACAGTTGCTCAAGATGCTGTGTAGAGGACCAGATTTAGAAGAAGAAAAAATAAAAGCAAGCAGATTATTTAGAAGGAAATTACAATAATCCTGAGAAAATATAGCAATGTGGTTTGGACTTGGGTGGAGGCAGTGGCATTGCAGAGATGTAGAAAAATTGGAGAAATATATTTCAGCTTGAATTTGAGAAAGAATACAGAGGGAGGAATCAAGGAGTTTTGCTTAAACAAACTGGGTGGACAGGGGTTATATGAAGGAGGAGATGGTGATGAGATGGGCTTAAAGATATTTATCACTTTGGGATTTGAATTATTTTGATATTTCTGTTAAAATCTGGGTGGTGATGTCAAATTGATAGCTATATACATGAGGCTGGGGCTCAAGGGAATAATAAGAACTTGATACAGAAATTTGATAGATACTAGTTTATAAATGCGTTAACCAGGGCACTGGCTGAGATTAACAAAGTCAGTAACACAAAATAGATGGGAGAAGGTGTCTTGTGACCAGAATTTGCATAAAATCAAATATAGGTCTGAAATAAAATCTGCGGCAGAACTAATATTGTAAAGGAATAAACCATTAGGCTGGGGAATATAGAGGTTATTGACCAACCTTGACAAGACCTGCTCAACTGGAGTAGTGGAAAGAAAGACTATTTAAAACAAGCTTAGGCTGGGCGCGGTGGCTCAAGCCTGTAATCCCAGCACTTTGGGAGGCCGAGGCGGGTGGATCACGAGGTCAAGAGATCGAGACCATCCTGGTCAACATGGTGAAACCCCG
>NW_016107318.1:2903281-2957370 GCF_001604975.1 Cebus imitator
AAAAAAAAAAAAAAAAAAAAAAACAAGCTTAGTAGGAGTACCTAGAGAGAGTAGAAGCCATTTCTAGTATAGTTCTTTGGAATATGTTTAGTAATCAAGTAGAGATTAATAAAAGCATTGATGAGCAGCAGAGGATGAAGTTGGGGTTGCATAGCATGGATATTAAATAGAATAAACTGGTCTAATTTTATTCACTGACACTTTATTGAACACATACAATTAATGACATTAATTTAGATACCAAAGATTTAAAGCTGAATAATAAAGTCTGTGTTGTTTCTTCCTAGTTTCCTCTTCCCCGTTTCCCTCAGAAATTGGGCCCTATATTGCTGTCGAGTTTCTAATAGATAGGAACTGAAGACCACATCCTGTACCTGGATTCCATGACATTAAAGTGGACTGCTGTTCTAATGTATGAAAACCTGTCTGCACTACAATCTAGCAGATTTATCATCATTCCCTTCTGGCCATGCCAGACTCCTGAAATTGAATGTATTGATTATCAACATTGGGATAATTTTTTCTATAATCTATTGAAAATAGAGATTTGAGCTCCTGGCCTAAATTAATGCAGTTTCATAATGTCCATCTACAAACCCAGCTTCAGTAGGAGAAACAGTAGTTAAAAGGTTTCATAAATATCTGTCATAGTAAGGTTGATAAGAATTTCTTAGCATGAAAGAATCTCTGCTGTGAAGAAAATTATGATTGGAATGACTAGCCCTGCAGTCTAGGCTTGGCAAGGAGGCATGGGAGGTGAGATGGAAAATGCAGTACTCGATGAGTAGAGAAGGACAAAAAGAGGAGAAATACTGAGAACGAAAGGAAAACAACATAGCAGCTTATGGCTCAAAAGGGAATTTTTAAATGGACCTTTAAATTCTTAGGTTTCATGTTTAAGTCTCGGTTAAAAAAAAAAAGTTGTTAAAACACAGCAGAATCTCCAATGTGCTATCCCACTGAGGAAACCAGGGATGGTCTAAAATAAAATGGCTTTGAGGAACACTTTGGGACAATCATTATGTGCGACAATAATGGAAACAAATAGAATATATTCACAGATTTCTGCTTTGATGTGACATGACAGGTACAGATGGACACAAAAATAGTCACTCTGCAGCTTTGAATCTAAACTTACTGTTCAGTTGTTTTAAAAATGTTTAGATCAAGTATTCTATTTTCAAAAATCTACAGAGCAGTGGCAGGGATATATTATAGAGCCAGAAAATGGCTTCAGAAACAAACAAGACATTATTACTAGAGTCAAAAGATTTCTGGAGATGTTTTTGGAAAAGTGTAAGCTTTCATTATGTTCCCTATTTGAAGTATATGTACAATTCGTGTTAAATGGATGGAGACAACATATGACCAGTCTGTGACATCAAACTTTCACCGAAGATGAGTTAAAGAGATGTAAATAGTTGAGAAAGAATTTTGCTTGTGGACAGGTAGAGCATTGACCTGCTGAAGTATCTCATTATAGAATGTTAACAGAAAAATTAATGTATCAGAAGGGCACACTGATGTCTCAACACTTCTGTGCATTTTAAAAATCTGTAAGTTTGAGTACAGTCAGTGTGATAGGTCTAAAAGCCTTTTGGGCATGAAAGTAATGCTGTAAACAGTGATTAAATGGTCACTTGGAGTTTCAAAATCATTTCTGTTTGAAAAAAAACATAAAAAAGAAAAGAATAATTCATTCACTTTTGTCAGACATTGCCATTATAACCCCACGCATAAGTCATGCTGAACGTTCTGAAAAGGAGGTGGGGGATGTAGAGCATGATGGTAGGCCAGGTGCTCAAATCTCTATTTTCCATAGGCTATAGAAAAATTCACTCTATTATTAATATTCAAAAAATTCTATTTAGGATGCCAGCATGACAGGAGGGAATGATGACACATCTATCAGACTGTAGCTCAGACAGGCTTCAATAGATCAAAACAGCAGTCCACTTTAATGTCATGGAATCCAGACATATGATCCGGTCTCCAGTTTCTATCTGTTGGATGGGAACTAAGCAGCAATGTAGGGTAAAACTTCTCAGGGAAATTATAAAGAGGAAGATAGAATAAAAGTCAGTCAATAAATGTATATACACATGGTAAGTATTAGACAGAAAGTTTTCAAATTGATGTTTGTAGAGATACCCAGTGAGTCGTATTTATGAAAGTCACACAGAACGTTAATGGTGAAGAAAACACATTATTACAGATTTGAATCAGTAGCAAAGGATAGGTGGGTGGGAAATAAAATTACACATAATAAAAATCATGAAATTACCATGGGACATTCATTATAGTAGAATCCCCTATATGTTATTTTTTAATATCTCTAACTCTGGGAGGAAGAAAACCATAGTTCTCATTCATCATAGGAGAAAAGGGAGGTACAGAGAAATTACTCTGTTCAAAATTATAAAGTTGATCTAAACGGAACTTGAATTTTGAACCTAGATCCCTTGACTCCAGATCTACCAATGTTTCATGCTGGGAAAATCCTCTGCCACATTCTTCCACCAAACCTGGCTTTTCTTGGCTTACAGCATTAGTGGAAATGAATCTGTCCTTGTGTTAAAAATCAGTGCTAATTTCTGATGTCCATGTTGGGCCAAGAGTGTCAATTGTTAACACAAGAACGGTTTTAATATAAGCTATTCTGATTTTAGCCACCATTTGACTCCTACCTTGGTCTTCATGTGGAATACTATGCTTAATGAGCTACCTTATTGATTATTGCCAAAATGACTAAATTTTGCAAAAAGAAAAATGTATTAGTAATTATTCAAATGAGTTTAGTTAATAAATACTTCAGCATTTGAGGATGCAGCTTCTCACATCATCTCAACATATACTAATGTTTTAATATACAGATAGATGAACATTTTCAGTTCAAGGCACAAAAAAACAGGTATTCATAAATTCTGAATGAAGAAACAGCTATTAGAGAATCGGAAAAAGTCTAAAAAGGGAAATTAAGTCATAGGTAAGAACAGACATAATCTTCTAAGCTCCCTAAAAATCAGTGGAAAAGAAAAAGTCAGAGGTTAGAACAGTGAACCATCTAAAACAGAGGAGCAGAAAGAGAAATAGTAGACACATAGTCTTTTCCAAAATCGTAACTTAGTGAGGAATCAAGTGAAATATCAAGATGGCAAAGTATCAGAATGCTTGACAAATTGGATTAGTGGTTAGTATAGATAGAACTGTTCAGAATAAAAGATACTCCAAGAAAGGGGTAAAACCCTGAAGATCTTAACAGAATTGAAGAGAAAGTATAATGATCCTTGTGAGAGTGTGGGATGATGCAAAGTTAGGTGGCTGAGGAAGAGGAAAGACTTATATTTAAAAATACTCTGGTAAAAAAATGACACGCCTGGAAGCGGTGCTAAAATGGGTTTCCAAGAAAGTCAATGTCTACACTTCAAGGAAGTTTAAATTAAGCTGTTGCATGGTGGAACTATCAGCCCATAGGTTAGATTTCAAAGTAATTTCCAGAAACCAGGAAATCTAAAATATCTACAGGCTTTTACAATATCAATGGGTGATGACACAGCATCTTTTGCAACCAATCTTGTCACATCCTTTAGGGGTGTCCACGTATTGTACATGCCATTGCCTGCATGTCACTGCCTGTGTGTCTGAAATAAAAGAAGAGAAAAGACTGGAAGAAGACAGAGGATAAGAGGATAAAAAGAAGTCATTATATGTTTTTATTTGCACTTTTTGCTTAATCATATTTCATTGTTACAGTGTCAAAACATGTTTTTTTATTTTCTGAGACAGAGTCTTGCTCTGTCGCCCAGGCTGGAGGGCAGTGGTGTGATCTCACCTCACTGCAAACTCAGCTTCCAGGGCTCAAGCAAATCTCATGCCTCAGCCTCCCAAGTAACTAGAATTGCAGGCGTGCGCCATTACACCTGGCTAATTTTTGGGTTTTAGAGACAGAGTTTTACCATGTTGCCTAGGCTAGTTTCAAACTCCTGGGCTCAAGTGATCCATCCACCTCTGCCTTTGAACATGCTGAGATCACAGGCATGAGCCACCACACCTGACCCCAAAACATTTATTTTTAATACTAGCAGTAGTCGTTTTTGAAACATAGTGAAGGCAAATTAAAACAACAAATTCCTCAATGCAACACAAAGCAAATGTATTCAGCACCCCTTATGGTCAAGTCTTTACTTCTATTAAAATGTATTTGCAAAACTCCAATTCAAAGAGAATCTCATTTCCATAGTACTCACTACTATAAGACCTACTAGTCACTTGCCAGGCAAGTGAATGGGCAATGTGGCTGTTATCTCATAGCCATGTGCAGACTCAGAGGCTAAATATTTGGGATTATCTTATGACTTCAAATTTTATACTGTTTTGCATTTTTATGGAAATCATATCTTTAATTCTGAAATTTTAAATTCAAACAGGCTTGGATATTAATCTCAGCTCAGTCTCTTACTAAATATGCTACTGTTAAGCTTAATTTTCTTTATTCCCATGCATTCTGGATAAAGCTTTGTATGTAAGTTTAGGCTCATAACATAGCATGTTTTAGAAAATCAAGATAACTTACCATTAGAAATAAGGGAATATATTGGTTTATGTAATAGAAAATATCAAAAGTAAGGCCAAATTCAGAGTTGGTTGATTCACTGGTTCAATAATGTCACCAAGGACTAGTTTTATTACATTTATTTGCTCTTTCAGTATCTTTTGGTATCAAAAGTTAGTCATCAACAATTTTCAGACCAACCAGATGATTCTTATTTCAAATTCAGAAAGAAAAAGTGAGTAAGAAGGTACACCTCTTTATTAACCATTGGCCAAAAATCTCAAGTTTACTGGGGCCAAGGAGTGTGAAGGTCAATCCAAAATTACAAAGCTAGAGTCAATGGTCTCTGATGGGAAATCTAAGGATTTTTAGGAATGAGAAAGAAGCACAAAATGCTGAATATAGCGGCATCAATACATGTTTACTTCACTTAACTACTTCAAAAGGTCATTCCAAGGATGATGTCTGCCTTTTTCAATTTTACAACACCTACTACAGAAACTGGTATATAATGCATATTCAATAAAAATTTGGTGAATGGAAAGTTATTTAATGAGAATTAAATGAATAAATACTCATAAGCCACAAACTCTAGAATAAATGTTTCCTTCTGAATTTACCTATAAGGACATTGTGTTTCAGAAATATTAAGCCATTTTTTCAGTATAACATATTTAAATAGCAAATATGAAACTAAACCAAGTTTACTTATCCAAAGATAGTGAGTCCCAATTTTAGAATTTTGCAATGTAAAAAGTACTAATCATATCTAGTTACATAATGATATGTAGTTTTAACATATTTGAGAATATACAAGACAAAAAGTAATAATGTTTTCAATAACACTTTTTAAGGGAATGTGTGTACTAAATAAATACAGCAGAATTTACAAGTTGTTGTTAATTGTTCTTAGGTCAATGTTATGTTTATTAATGTCTGCAAATGTATGTATGCATTTAGGCATGCTTGTATATATGCAGATAGATACAGAGGTATGGATTATACAAAAACATGTTTCTCATTGGAGGCAATTTTGTCCCCTGGGAGACATTTGGCAATATCTGGAGAAATATCGAGTTGCCACAATCAGAGTGTACTACTATAATTCTAGGCACTAGCCAAGGATGCTACCAAACACTGTGTAATGTCTAAGATGACCCTCCCGCAACAAGCAGTTATATAGTCCAACATGCCATTAATGTTTAAATTAAGAAACCCCGGTTTACTGTGTTACTCAGCTTTAAGACTCTGAAATGACTACTTAAATCTTTTGTGAAAATAATAATAAAAGCAATTGACATTACTGATACGGATTTAAAATTCAATAGGAAAAAATTGAGGCAACATATTCAGAGACAGAAAACTAAACCATAATTATATATCTATATGTATAATACACTTAACATAACTGGTAAAGGAACATATTTCATTGCAAACTACTGTATATAGTTTTATATAAAATATTTAGCCAGTGATTATATTCAATTAAGACATAAATTTGAAGGGCAGAGTCAAGAACTCTGAGATGTCTATTGGAAGTTATAACTTTACAAATTTTGCAGACTTTAGTCCAAGTGAACTGCTATAGAAGGCATTTTTGTTAAGTTACAGTTGCTGTCTTTTAAATTGCTAAAAATAATTGAAGCGGTAACTACACAATCTGCTCTTCCATCAAGTGCCAGTTGCAGAAGCATTTGAGACATAAACACGGAAAACATAAAGAATAACAATGTATCTCAAGGGAGTATTATAAGTCTATACTTCCTTCGAGGGTGCATGTAATGTCATAAATTGCAGGAGCAAACTCAAGCAGTTTACTCGCAGGAACCCTGAGATGAAATTACAGCTTTTATAATCCCCTGAGAAGATATTCTTTTGGTATAATGGGAACTGCAGTTGTTTAGAAATACCCTGCTCTCTTGCCCCTAGAAAAGTACAATGGTCATTTGAAGATTGAAAAACACTAAGCAGGTGTCTGAAAAGTGAGTTGAACTGATCATAAGAATAATAGAAAAATTATACTGAAGTCCTTTATGATGTCTACTAAATATAGTATGACATTATTTCTAAAGTAAGAGTTACAAGAGACACCTACATAATTATAGCTATTAGAAAAGATTTTACAGGTGTAAACATAAAGATACTAAAATACATATTGCTTAAGCTTAGCAAGCTTTGCATTAAACATATAAAAGACCTTTAGAGCCATATGAGAAGACATACCCTTTATATTAAATGCCAGTAGCTAAATAAGCAAATGCACCAGATTAAAAAGAATAAAATTAAACACCGTGGAGTGGCATAACAGCATAAAGTTCATAAAATGTCATAATTGTAGATATACTTAAATTTTGAGTTATATGAATCCCTAGGCATATTGTTCAATTTCATAACTCTTGAATTCAGCATGAATTGCATAATGTGCACAGTAACAGAGTCAGGACTCTCTTTAATATGAGTAGTCCAATAGAAAGTTAAGTCTGGTAAATATTTGAAGTAGATAATAAATATAGACAGGTAATAAATTTTTTAAACAGGTATGATCAGTTATATTTAACAGTATTGTCAGTTAAAGTACACATAATCCTAACATAATGTTTATAGAACATTTTTATTATTTTCATAAATTATAAACAAATATACAAACAAATAAACAAGTGAACTGACATTAGACAATTCTGTCTGGAAGAGACAAAATCTTAATTAAGAGTTTGAACTTATTTCAATCAGTTTCTTTGTTTTTCTTAGGAAGGAATCTAACTATAAATTTTATTAAAGATAAATTATTTAAGTAGATTAATACACAGGCCTGTTTAATGCCATGTTGCTTTAAATCTGCAATTTTGAGTGTTTCTCTAAAAGCCAAAACTGTATAATAAAACTAAAAATATTTCAGCGAAAAAATTAATTTTTAAAAATTACATTGATATAATATATGTTTGCTTCCTTCAGCAAATACAATCACTGTACATAAAGATACTTAATGGCTAGTGGTCAGAGTAAAAAGCAGATGTCCCAGAATGCCAGGCCTACCAATGGGGAATAAAGTTCACCACTATTTGGTTCAAATATAGACAGAGGCTATAGTTTTACAGTGGCAACTTAATTTGCTTCAAAAGCAAATGGAATTGCCTTGTCTAAAAACATTTGAAGGGATTTATTGCCTAATTATAAATATCTAGGCCATTGTTACTGTATTTGCTTTATTTACTGTTATATTCTAAATTGCCACTAATTAATAAGCCATTGACCTGTATTTCATGGTATGACTTTTAAACATAATTAATATTATCAACATTGATAATAAGAGGTAGGGCATTTAAACCTTGAGTAAAATAAAATTTTAAAAATTCTGCATTATTGAAGAAATCATATTAACAGTATAGATGTACAAAAATTAATAAATATAAAGCCATTGGTTCAAATGACTTTTATTTAGAATCTTAATGAATTCAACTACAGGTTTCAACTTTCTCTTTGATCTCATGAAGCTGGCAAATGAAAAATGGCCTAAATTGGTTGTCTCCAGATTTTTTCATTTTTGTAAAATATAAAAATACAAGTTTTTGGAATTTCGAAAGTTTGTCAACTTTTTGTTTTTCAAATTTTATTTAAAAAACCCTAATATTTACTATTTAAAATTATTTCATAAAACAAAGATTTTAAAATATTTTTTATTATTTTTTAACTTCTATGTTCGGGGACACTTGTGCAAGGTGTGTAAGTTTGTTGCCTAGGTAAATGTGCATCATGGGGGTTTGTTGAACAGATTATTTTAACACCCAGGTATGAAGTCTAGTATCCATAAGTTATACTTCCTGATCTTCTCCCTTTTCCCACCATCCAGTAGGCCCCAGTGTGCATTGTTCCCTTCTATGTGTCCATGTGTTCTCATCACTTAGTTCCCACCTATAAGTGAGAACATGCAGTATTTGTTTTTCTATTCCTGCATTAGTTTGCTATACGCAACTATAAGGATAACGGCCTCCAGCTCCATCCATATACCTGCGAAGAACATAGTCTTGTTCTTTTTTGTGGTTGCATAGCATTCCATGATACACATGTACCATATTTTCTTCATTCAGTCTAATATTGTTTGTCATTTAGATTAATTCCATTTCTTTGCGATTGTGAAGAGTGCTTTAATGAACATATGTGTGCATGTATCTTTATAACAGAATGACTTATATTCCTTTGGGTATATACCCAGTAATGAAATTGCTGGGTCAAATGATATTTCTGTCTCTAGGTCTTTAAGGAATGGCCAAACTGTCTTCCACTATGGCTGAACTAATTAACACTACCAACAGTGTAAAAGCATTCTTTTCCTCCCCAACCTTGCTAGCATCTGTTATTTTTTCACTTTTTACTGATAGCCATTCTGACTGGTGTGAGATAGTATCTCATTGTGGTTTTGATTTGCAATTCTCTAATAATCAGTAATCTTGAACTTTTTTTAATGTGATAAAGATATTTTAAATTATGAAATATGAAAAAGATAAAAAATAGAATGGCATAACTGAGACTGACTTGTTGTATTAAATATACAGTTTTAGGAGAAACTCACACTGCTCAATAAGATACTATTAGATTCTGATACATATAAAAAAAAAAAAAAACACAAAAAAAAGGCTCTGCACCAGTAAGAATTATTTAACAATATTCACCTTAATCTAAAAGCACTGCATGCCATCAACATTTTAAATGACATTTATTCTGCGTCCCGGTGGGAGTGTTTGCTTTGGGCTTCGATTGCAGGGGTGTACTCCAAAAAAAAAAAAAAAAAAGACTCCATCTTAAGATACATATAAAAAAAAAAAAAACACTCACTCTGAAACTCAAACCCATAGACATATACAGAGTAGTGATTTAACATTTTGGAAATGTACTTTCATTGCATGCAAAAAATGACTGGAGATAGTCCAGATTTGGCATGGAGAAAAATGTTCATCGCTTACTCAGTTTTCTTCTATCTTGCTGTATACTCAGTAATGGGATATTACTTTCACTATCACATCATTGGCTAGAATTTAGTCACATGCCCATATCTAGCTATATGAAAAACTAAGAACTATAATCTTTATGGACAGACTAGTGCCCAAATAAAACTAGGATTCTATTAGTAATGAATAAAGAAATATTTATATTAAAAATTGCTGTTTTCCATTTTGGAACTGATGCAAACTTATCGTTGAACAATACTGGGCCAAGGGGTTTTGGAAAACACTATCCAATGTGTCTAATCTAGTCTCAAGAGGTATTGAATATTGAGAAGAATGCTGCAGCAGACTTACAGAACATATTTCATAAAATTTTCTTGATCTCATATTTCTTATGTGCCATACCAGAGCAAATGGATCTCAACAAATTGTCCATTAAACAGATACATATTGTTTACTGTGTGGTCTCTGCTTCCTAAAAATTCTGTATTGTAAGTACCTCTATTTGTACCAAATCAGAAGTCTAAATATCACAGTAGAGAGGTAGAATCTATAGGTCAATAATTATTTCTTTATTAGTCAGAAATTTAAAAAAAATTCAATTTAATGTAGCTTCAGAAGGGTGTTAGAACTCAATATGGGCCTTTAAATTCTTAAATGGAAGAGAATGCACGACTCTACTGAAAAAGCAAAATTCCTCCCAATTAACTTCAATGTAGCTCAAAGTTGTTTTGCCAATTTAAAAAACTGAGTTAGGCTTATTTGGATAAAGGACTGAGGCTCATCTTATTTTTATTTTAATTCAAATAGTTTTGTGGTTCTCAGGATAAGTGTCATCGCCTTTGTGGTTTTTCTATGTTGGATTGCCAATGCAGGCTGTGTAAATTTCCCCTAAGGAGCATTACTGCTTAAAAAGGAAGTTGGAAGCCTTTTGGTTAACAGACTGAAAAAGCAAATATGAAACCCAGTATTAACATAAACTTTCTGATCATAAGAGACATTGATCATTTGAAATAAAATTAACAGAGTGTAACATTTCAGTGTTGTTTTCCTTTGACTATAATGACAGTGTTTTAAATAATGTCATTTTGTAAAGTAATAATATAGTGCTTTCAAATTTTAATTTTACTTAGTAATTAACAATCATCTAGCTTAATGCTCTGGATTAGTATTAATTTTGTGGTTATTAATATTAAGTGGTTCCATATCCAGAGAAGAAATAAAATAATTGCCTTGGTCCTGTTCTAAATTTTACTTTAGCTCTTACTAAAATACATACAGCTATGGATTTTTAATAATTATTTAATATTTGTTTATCCAGATTTTTCAAATATATAAAATTATATTTGATACTATATGGAGGTATTGAATAAATAGCTGCTTTATTATATTTTAGTTTTCCATAGTTGCATATTTTATTCATATAGTATTATATAAACTAAAATACCTGGAATTCATTCTGCATATGTATTTTATTTTATATTATGTTTTTCTTAAATATTTTAGGGGTGTTTGAAAATAACAAAAATAAAAAGACTTAATCTATCAGTGCCCACCTAAGTTTTTATCCCAAGTATATATGAGATATAGTCCTGGGAAGAAAATTACAGAATTTAAACAATTCATTCAAGAGTAAATTAGGTTTTGTTAATGTTATTGTTTGTCTGTTCTCTACATCTCTATATGCTATGGTTAAAAAAAACAAAAACAAAAACAAAAACAAAAAACAGGGTAAAACCCAGGTAACAGAGAGTTAGGACCAACAATTATCACCCCGTACCCTCCAATTTTTGTTCATTTCTAAAATGAACAGAAAGATTAAAAATTCTCAACAGTAATGCAAGGAACTCTTGCTTTTTGGAATATAACTATTACATAAAAATGTGTTTCATGGTGAAATAAATCTCAGATTTAGAATTAAAGTTAATTTAAAAAATTAAGTAGAAAGCCTTAGAATCCTTATGCTAACACGAATGAGAAATCTCTGAAATGAGGGTGTAATAACATGCCGAATTTTTTAGACGTATTAGTTTCCTAGGGCTACTGTAACAAAGCATGACAAACTGGGTTGCCTGAAACAACAGAAACTTATCCCACAGTCCTGGAGGCCAGAAGTGTAAAATGAAGGTATTGGCAGGACCATGCTCTCTCCATACCCTTTAGAGGAGAGTGTGGCTTTGCTTCCTCCATCTTTTGGTAGCACCAGGTATTCCTTAGCTGTAGTATCATAACTCCAATCTCTGTCTCCATCTTTCCATGACCATCTTCTCACTGCATCTGTGTCATGCCATTCTCCTCTATTTGTCTTTGTCCATATTTCTCATCTTTTGTGAGAACAGCAGTCATGTTGGATTAGGACCTACCCGAATGACATCATTTGAACTTGACTGTAACTGCAAACACCCTATTTTCAAATAAGGTCACATTCACGGATGCCTCAAGTTAGGACTTTCACAAATCTTTTGGGGAAACACAATTCAAACCATAACACCTGTTCAACCATACAAGACTTATTTTCTAAGACTATACTGAAACCTATATTCCACAGATCATACCTTTGAAATTGCCAGACTGGAACGGTGTCATTCAAACTGGTTCACAGACTAGTGCCTGTTCCTGAAATAGTTCACTCATCCATGATCCACAATTTAATCTTTTCTGAATAAAATCAATTCAGAAATTGAGATTAGGCATTTTATAAATTTTTATAAAAATATGTTCAACAATTCTAACTTGATTCTCTTAGTACATAGTTATGCTACATAACCTGCTTATTTCAGATTGATCAAAGGTGATAGTTCCTTGGTTATACAGTGGCCCTCAAGTGGCTTACAGCAGAAAACACGGAACACATTTACATAAATGAGTAAACATTGTGTATGCACACGTTTTTAGTTGAGAAATTTGCATATGGCTACAGCCTGTTTTGCAGGATTCATTTCCAGTTTTCCAACAGAAAGAGAATATAGAAGGTCTCAACTCTTCTCTGCATAATAAGAGAAAGACCCTGTGGAGAGTGGGACTTTCAAAGCCCAGATTAGGCTGTAAAAATCTTCATTCTTAACACACCAAGATAGGGTATGGTAATAATGATAAATTATCAATGTGAATGACAAAGTAGTATTTAATTTTGGGAGGTATGAGGCAGTTAGATTCTGACATCTTCATGAAACAGCTTTCACTAAAGACAGTCAAGAGAGAGAACAAAAATGAAGACTGCCTGACAGAGAGAAAAAGTGAAGGAAACTCCTCTCGTACCTTTCTATTTTGTGGTTTCAGTTTCTTCTTAAGGCTTGTCTGAATTCCTTCTCTGGAGTTTCATGAGTCATGCTTCTATTCTAATAATAAAGTCACCTTTTGGCATAAGATGGTTTCTGTCACAGGCAATGAAAGAACCTTGACTAAAATAATACATTCTGCGTGTCACTCCATTCTCAAAACTTCCAATAAGTGATCACTGTCTACAGCAGCGTTACTCAACTTCAGCATTACTGACACTGAGGGTTGCCTACTTATTTGTTGTAAAGGGCTGTGTCCTGTGCATCGTAGGATCTTTAGCAGCACCTCTGGCCTCCACCTTCCCAGTACCAGAAGCACCTCTGAGTTGTGACAGTCAAAGAAACCCTCCAGACATTACTGGAAAGACCTTCCACCCCTCAGGGGGCCAAAATTGCCCCCAGTTGAGAATCACTGGATTAAAGGATAAGCCTGATGACAACTAACAGTGACCATAGAAGATTCTAGTAACATCTCCTCTGGCTTTTTTAAAAAATTCATTATGCTACAAAGTTGAAGGCTTCTTATTGAGCTCATTCAAAGCCATGGAATTCAAAACACTGTCAGTTACAAAGCATACATTCAGTCAGTTTTGCTGGTTGCCTTCTCTATTGACAGTCCTCTGAAAACAATGAAACTACAGACCCTTTTTTGATACTTCTTATACTTAATTTCCTGCTTTATGCTTTAGCTCTATATGTTCTTCTTTTGATTTTTCACCTTGTTCATAATTAGACTGGGAAAACTTTCATTCAACCATCACTTCCATGGAGACTCCCAGTCACATATACAGATAGTTCTTTTAATAGTGAACATTAAATCTGCACTCCACACTCTCCTATTTCTAAAGGCTCTAGATCTCTTACAGGTATCATTGTATAATTTAGTCAATGGGTATTTGCATATTGCTACAACCAGGCAATCTTATTCACCTTTGCGTCTGTTAGAATTGCTGCAAAAAAATCAGATTAATTTCTTTGGATGAAACAGGTTCTAAAATTATCCAGCTTATGCTACAGAATATATGCATTTAAAAGTAAGGTGCCACATGCAGTGACTCACAACTGTAATCCTAGAACTTCGGGGGGCCAAGGCAAGAGGATCCTTTGAGCCCAGGAGTTCAAAGCTAGCCTTAGCAACATAGTAAGATCATGCCCAGCTAGATTTTATTTTTAAAATTATTTTGTAGTCCCAACTGGTCAGGAGGCTGAGGTGGGAGGATTGTCTGAGCCAGTGAAGTCACACCACTGTACTCCAGGCTGGGTGACAGAGCAAGACCCTTTCTCAATAATAATAATAATAAAATAAAAAATAAGAGGAAGAGAAAACATTTTTCTCTGGTAAATAAAAGATGTAGAGCCATGCAGGAGATTTATCAATAGTAATTCTTCCTGACCTCAGCAGGCTTTGCACTAAAAGGGTATCAGAATCACTTGGGATAATGTCTTTGGAACATTCACTAATTTATTTATTCAGCAAATATTTATTGGACATCTGCTATTTAATATAAAGCATTCTAGGAATAGAAAATATAGAGCTGAAAAAAAAGGAAAGACAAAGTTCTTGACTTTATAGAACTCAAATCCTCCATAGAGAGTCATATACAAAATTTGCCAGCATATAAATAAAGAGCAAATCCCGTCAAAACCTATGAGTGGAGCTGGAAATATGCTGTCTACATTTTAATAGCATAGCCTTGGAGGGACCTTTTGAAGAGGCAACAACTGAAGTGAAACTGAGTGTTGAGAAGCGGTAGCCATGTGAAGATCTGGAAAAAGACCATTCCTGGAAAACAGAACTACAAGGGCAGAATCCCTGATGTGTTTTCACTGTGGCTGGAGACTAGTAAATGAGGGACAGAACAATAAGAAAAGAACTTGATGAGGCAGACAGGAGCCAGACCATCTGAGAAATCTGGGATTTATTCTAATTTCAATGAAAAGACATTAGAGAATTTTCACCATGTGATTGATAGGATGAGAACCACATTTGGCAATACTTAATTTAGTGATGACTCTGATTTTCCAGAGATGCAATCCCACACACACACGCAGAGGCTACATTTCTGTGTCCTTTCCTGGCACATTGGTCCCCACTGAAATATCTGAGCAGCTGGTGTCATCCAGAAATCTCCTGTGCTCCCAACAGAGGTAGATTCTTATTTGCAGAATCAGAATTTCATGTCAACGTTGACTTTCCTGGATGAGACATTAGTTAAGCTATATTTGAAATCTCTTATGTGTACCTGAACTTGTTGAAAAATATGCGAAACAGGTTGGCTTTTGTACCATAAAATCGAGGAGAAATAGATAAGAACAGCAAATAGGACCACAGTTCCTCAGCTGGTTTTACAGTCTAGTATTAGTAGGTTTGTCTTTTCTTTCTGTCAATCAAACAGTCTAGATAACTTGTTACTACAAATTAGCCTTTCAGTCCAAAGCACTGTATTTTTTAGGTAAAACAAATGGGCATAGCTAAAAACAGTCTATTTCCATTTTTGAAAATGTATAATCTATAGAAAAGTGTCTAGCACTTCAATGCTTACAAATATTGTCAGACTAGATAGTCTGAAAACCTTCCTGATACAAAATCTGTAATAATGATAATATGTCTTAAGTGCATATCTGAGTTCATATGAAAACAAAAGGTCAAAACCAAAGAGGGAGATTAAAACCAGGTAATACCATCACTGATGCTATGGATGAACTAAGCCTGGCAATCCACAGGCTAGAACTGTATTAGACATGAGGAAAGGATCTAAATTTTAGCTCCTTCAATTTAGATTTGGAAGAGATTTAAGCATGAATTTCAAATAGTCTAAGGACTACACCATCAGAGACAGATGTTCAGGAAAACTAAGCAGCCCAGCAAAAGAGATAGCAAGGAAACCATTCTGTTTTGGTCTTTGCTCTGAGTAGGAAAAAAAATAATTTGTTTGCAAATCTGTTATATCAAGCCTGCCTTCATGTGAGTTTGGGGTCTAAGTTTTCCAGAAAACACACACACAATGACAGTCCATGCTAAGGAAATTACCGTAAAGCCTTCTTTGATAGGTAGTACCCATGAACCTGGTGAGGAAGGGGACCTCCTTCTCTGAGCCTGTGCTTGGAGAAAGGGAGGAAGTAAAAGTTAAAAGTCAGCCAGAGGAGGTCAGTGGAAGGACCGGTTGGCACTGCTGACCAGGTCTAAAAGTCAAAGATTAAGCCCCTTACTCCTAACTACAATCCTAGCTATAGATCTCGGACATGGAATGGGGGAATTTTCCCCTGAAGGTATTGTTCTTGCTCAACTGCTCAGACCCCTACCTAGTCATGCCCCCTACACTCGCCTAATCAATCATGACCCTCTCACATGTGTACCTCTTAGATTGTAAGCCTTTAAAATGGCCCGGATTTTCTTTGTCAGGGAGCTCAGTTATCGAGGCTTGAGCCAGCCACAGCCGAATCAAACTGCCACTTCCTTCCCAGTTTGATGTTCAAGAGGTTTGTTCACAGCTGTTCCTGTTTCATTTGGTTCCCTGACCGAGAAACAAGTCTTGGTTGGCGGATGGCCAGGATAGCCTCCCTAGACGTTTTGCCTTGCCCTGCAGAGCATCCCTGCACGGTACTCCAGCCTGCTTGGGCGATTTGAGTCCTGAGAGCGTTCCTGGGTAGGCATTAGCCCTCATGGAACGCCTTTCGCGAGCAAAAGCAGCGTAGGCCCCGGCAGTGATCCATCCAGTGGCTGAACACCGAAAAGGAACGAGTGCCTGAAGTCCAGACGTCAGAAACACAGTGGGACTTGCCTTGGGAAACTTGCCCACCCCTCTGGGTGGAAGTGTGGCCTGATCACCCATGAGGTGCCAATTTATTTCGACACCTTGAACTTGATTTTTGTTTCTTCATAACTGGTTTCAATAATCTTGTTTTCTCAGAACTTGGTTGGTGGGAGGTGCGTGAGTGTGTGCGAGTGTGGAGGTGTCCAATTGGGCTCATCAGCCAGGAAGTGTGGGGGCCACAGGTTCATTAGAATGGGGCCGTATGTCCCAAGCAAATTGTGGGGTTGGCTGGGACCAGGGCCATCTGCATAAGGCTGAAGGAGGTGCCCTCACAATCTAGGTATCATTGGGGGAGTAACAATCTCTCCAATGCCAAGCACCATCTGAAACACTCCCGTGAGGGGGCGGTCCTGCTGGTCTGAAGCAAAAGTGAAGCGAGAGACTGTTGTGCTGAAAGGGTAGACTGCAGAGTGTAACATCGGGCAAGGTCAGTGAGTAACCCTCCTACATTTTGGTAATGCTGTTCTTAGGGAGATGGGAAAGATACAGAGTAAATCCACTCCACTGGGAACTATGCTAACAATTTCAAAGAGGGATTTAGAGGAAATTATGGTGTCATCATGATGCCAGGGAAACTTAGAACTCTGTGTGAAGTGGCCTGGCCAGCATTAGAGGTGGATCGGCCCGCAGAGGGAGCCTGGATAGGTCTCTTGTCTCCAAAGTGTGGTGCAAGGTTACAGGCAAGCCAGGACACCCCAACCACTTCCCGTACATGGATTCTTGGTTACAGCTGGTTTTAAACTCCCACAGTGGTTATGGGGCCAGGCAGCTGCAGTTCTAGTGGCATAGGGACAGACAGGTAGGGAAAGATCTTGCTCCACCTGCCAGGGGACACAGACTCTTAAGGTCTTGCCTGACTCGGCACCAGAAGATTCTTTGCCAATAGCTCCCCCACTGATTGCACCTCCTTCTTACCTGGAGGAGAGGTTCCCTACTCTGGAGCCAGAGGCCTCTGCACCTCCACAAGACCTGAACATTCCTAGACCACCCAGAGTGGAAGGAAAAGGAGGCGTGGCTTCAGGAGGCACTCATCCCATAGCATCCTGCTTCCCAGGAGGATCACCCTCATTGGCAGCCCAGTTATGGCCCAAGGTGGGAGTGCAAATGCCCCTAAGAGAACAGTGGCACACTGGAGTAGACTAGGATGGCCACATGGTAGAAAGGCGTGTCTTCACGTATATATTGTTCACATCAGCCAACCTCATAAGCTGGAAGAATAACAACCCATCCTACACTGACAAACCACAAGCTTTAATTGATCTGCTTCAGACTGTCATCCAAACTCATAATCCCACTTGGGCTGACTGTCACCAGCTGCTCAGATGTTTTTTCAACACAGATGAGAGGAGGAGGGTGCTCCAGGCAGCATCTAAATGGCTGGGAGACCATGTTCCAGCTGATTACCAGAATTCCCAGGAGTATGTGAGGACCCAGTTACCAGTAACTGACCCTCACTGGGACCCAAATACCCCTGAGAGCATGCAGAGGCTAATTTGGTACAGAGAAGTTTTATTGGAGGGAGTGAAGAAAGGAGCACAAAAGGCCACGAATATACACAAAGTATCTCAACTTATGCAGGGAAAGGATGAAGTCCAGCAAAGTTTTATGAAAGACTATGTGAGGCCTATTGCATGTATACTCCCTTTGATCCTGAGGACTCCAAGAATCAGCATATGTTGAACTTGACTCTAGTTAGTCAGAGCACTGACAACATCAGGAAAAAGCTGTAGAAACAAGCTGGGTTCACAGCTGTGAGCACCTTGCAGTTGTTAAAAATAGCACATCAGGTGTTTGTGAACAGAGATACGGTAAGCTGCCAAGAGAAAGAGCAACAAAACCAGCAAAATACCAACCTGCTAGCCACAGCTATCAGAAAAACCCTTCGAGGGGTGTAGGCAAGGGGGCCCCTGAGAAGAACACCCAGTCTGACCGACAGCACCTACAGTATAACCAGTGTGCCTATTGTAAGGAAGTGGGGCACTGGAAAAATAAGTGTCCTCAATTGACAGGGGAACAGCATAACCCCAAGCAAGAAGCCTCAGGCAAAGATGAAGCTGCCCTGTTTAGCCTGGCAGAGGGGCAAACAGACTGAAGGGGACTAGGGCTCGAATATCCCCAAAGAGCCCATGGTCAGGATGAAAGTAGGGGACAAGGACATTGATTTCTTGGTTAACACTGGGGTAGAGCACTTGGTGGTGACAAAACCCATGACCCCTTTGTCTAGCAAGAAAATAGACATAATTGGGGCAACTGGAGTTTTGGAAAATCAGGCTTTTTGCCTACCATGGACCTGTTCAGTGGAAAGCCATGAGATTATACATCAGTTTTTGTATATGCTGGATTGCCCCTTACCCTTCTTGGGGAGAGACTTGCTAAGCAAACTAAAAGCTACTATTACCTTCATTGACAAGGGCTCCCTGAGGCTAAAACTACCTCTGGCAGGGATTATCATGGCTCTCACAGTCCCTCAGGAGGAGGAGTGGAGACTCTTCCTGACTGAACCAGGATGAGAATTAACCCCTACTCTAGCCAAGCGATGGCCATGGGACTGGACACAGGACAACCCCCCAGGGCTGTCAGTAAAGCAAACCCGGTGGCTGTCAAAGTAAAGCCAGAGCCATTACCCATCAGACAGACACAGTGCTCAGTCCCAAGGGAAGCTCTCGAAGGCATCCAAGTCTGTCTCAGATGCCCGAAGGCTTATGGTATTATAGTTCTTTGCCATTCTCCTTGGAACATGCATCTCCTGCCTGTCCCCAAGCTGGGAACCAAGGGCTACTGACTAGTGTGGAACCTGTGCTTGGTCAACCAAGCAACCGTGATCCTGCACACCATGGTGCCAATACGTACACATTGCTTGAGTTGTTGCTGGCTGAGAACAGCTAGTTTACTTGTCTGGACTTAAAGGATGTTTTTGCCAGCATTAGGCTAGCTCCTGAAAGTTAAAAGCTATTTGCTTTGCAATGGGAAATTCTGGGAATAGGTGCCACCATCCAGTACACTTGGACTTGGCTACTCCAGGGGTTCAAAAACTCTCCCACCATCTTCTGGGAGGCACTAGCCCAGGATCTCCAGAAGCTTCCTGCCAAGAGCCTAGGCTGAGTGCTGCTCCAATATGCTGATGATCTTTTATTATGACACCCCATGGCAGTTGGATGCGCTAGGGGAACAGAGGCCTTACATTGGCATCTGGAGGACTGTGGGTATAAAGTGCCCAAGAAAAAAACCCAGATCTGCAGGCTATTCAACAGATTAGCTATTCACTATTCGACAACAGGAGCGCAGCCTAGGGGCAGAAAGGAAACAGGTCATCTGCAACCTGCTGGAACCCAAAAGCAGAAGTCAGGTAAGAGAATTCTTGGGAGCTGTGGGCTTCTGTAGACTATGGATCCCGAACTTCGCAGTACTGGCCACACCCCTGTATGAAGTCACAAAGCAGGGAGACAAGGAACCCTTGAATGGGAACCCCAGCATCAGTAGGCTTTCCACAACCTGAAAAGAAAACTTATGTCTGCTCTGGCACTGGGATTACCTGACTGACAAAGTCCTTTACATTATGTCTATCAGAAAAGAAAACGATGGCCATTATAGTGCTAACCCAGTCTTTGGGATATTGGCCAAGGCCGGTGACCTGTCTCTCTAAACAGCTAGATGGAGTTTCCAAGGGATGGTCTTCATGCCTAAGAGCCCTAGTGGTAACTGCCTTGTTAGCCCAAGAAGCAGAGGAGCTGACTCTGAGGAGGAATCTGAACATAAAGGCCCCTCATGCAGTGGTGACTCTAAGGAATACCAAAGGACATCACTGGCTGACAAATGCCAGGCTGACTAAGTACCAGAGCTTGCTTTGTGAAGACCCCCCACATCACCATTGAAGTCTGTAACACCTTAAGCCCTGCTACCTTGCTCCCAATGTTGGAGAGCCCAGTGAAACATGATTGTATTGAGGCATCGGACTCAGGCTATTCTAGCAGGCCTGATCTCTTGGACCACGCTTTGATAATTGCTTATTTGGAGCTGTAGTCAGATGGAAGCAGTTTCAGAGAGAGGTGTGTGGGGTATGCAGCAGTAAACCTGGATACAGTTGTTGAAGCTAAATCACTGCTGCAAGGAACCTCAGCCCAGAAAGCTGAACTTATTGCCTTAACATGGGCCTTGGAGCTGAGTGAAGGTAAGACGGTGAACATCTATACCGACTCTCGGTATGCCTTTCTAACTCTCCAGGTACATGGGGCATTACGTAAATAAAAAGCACTCTTAAACTCAGGGGAAAAGAAATAAAGTATCGGCAGGAAATTCTACAGCTATTAGAGGCTGTCGGAAAGCCCCAGTGGGTGGCAGTCACGCACTGCCAGAACACCAATGGGCTTCCACCTCTGTTGCCCTGGAAAGCTCCGCGGCTGGCTCAGAAGCTTGAAAAGCAACATCTACTTCCTACCGAGAAGCAGTAACAGCCCCCCTAATCCCCCAAATGCCTGATTTGGTGTCTACCTATTCTAAGTAGGAAAGAGACTTTTTTCAGAATGAAGGGGGACAGGCAACAAAGGAAGGGTGGATCCAGCTACCAGATGGAAAAATAGCAGTGCCGCAGCTGTTGAGCATTGCTATTGTGCAAGCCATGCATGAGACTACCCAGCTGGGCCAAGAATCTCTCAAAAAGTTGATAGGCCAATATTTCTACATTTCACATTTGTCACTGCAAAGGCAGTGACAAATTTGCCTCTAGCAAAGGCAGTGTCACAACGATGCATCACCTGCTAACAACACAATGCAAAGGAAGGTCCAGCGTTCTCAACTAGCATACAGTCTTACGGTGCAGCTCCCTTTGAGGATCTCCACGTGGACTTCACTGAAATGCCCAAGTGTGGAGGTCATAAGTATTTGCTAGTTCTGGCATGTACATATTCTGGGTGGGTAGAAGCATTCCCAGCTCGAACCAAGAAAACTTGTGGAGTAACCCATGTGCTTCTTCGAGATCTCATTCCTAGGTTTGGACCACCCCTGTGCATTGGCTCAGACAATGGGATGGCTTTTGTGGCCAACTTAAGACAGAAACAGTATTGGGGATCACTTGAAAACTGCATGCTGCCTATCAACCACAAAGTTCCAGAAAGGTGGAGCGAATTAATTGAACAATCAAAAATAGTTCAGGGAAAGTGTGCCAGGAGACAGGGTTAAAGTGGGTACAGGCACTTCCCATGGTGTTGTTTAAAATCTGATGCACCCCTTCTAAGAAAACAGGGTACTCCCCTTATGAGATACTATACCATAGACCCCCTCCTGTACTACGGGGGCTCTCAGGAGCTCCTCAGGAGCTAGGTGAGATTGAACTGCAGAGACAGCTACAGGCCTTAGGAAAAGTCACCCAAACCATCTCAGCCTGGGTTAATGAAAGGTGTCCAACGAGCATATTCTCCCCAGTTCACCCTTTTTCACCAGGTGATCAAGTGTGGATAAAGAATTGAAATGCCACCCCTTTGAAGCCCTGGTGGAAAGGATGCCTGATGATAACCCTGACCACTCCCACAGCTGTGAAAGTGGAAGGAATACCAGCTTGGATTCATCACAGCCAAGTAAAACCTGCAAAGGCTGAAACTTGGAGAGTGAGACCAGACCCAGACAACAACTGCAAGATCACCTTGAGGAAGATGACAAGCCTTGCCCCAGTTATATCCCAGAAGCTGACTGGTCCACGCACAGCCAAAGCATGAGGAAACTCATCATGGGACTCGTTTCCCTTGGAACCTGGACTCATGTAGTAAGAATCTTACCTAATTTTGGAGACTGTTCTCCGTGTACATGTCAGGTCCCAGAGGTAGGGCGAAAAATCACTACTGCCCTTTGGTTCTATAGCTATTATGAATGTACAGGGACTCAAAAAGCAACTTGTTTATATAATTGCAAGTTGCATTTATACATAACCCAATATAAGTTATGTATTCTTGGGGATGGACAGCCAGATGTCTGAGACGATCCCTCAGAACCCCCCATGAGCACAATTTTTGAGGTAAAATGCTTAACAGCTGTGGCATGGAAAATCTCAAGTAAGCTAATTGCTAGACAGAGGGGAAAGAAATCCCCAGGCAAGTTGTCATAAAATCCGATGTTGTGTGGCCATGAATGAGGGGTGTGGTTTTCTTGTTTGGGAGCAGAGTTATGCAGCAGAACATAAGCAGGTTGGTTTAGTGACTGTATTGGTCATGTGTTACCTGGGCTACTTGGAAAATGACTAAAGTGATCCTGTCCATCTTACGGAGGGAAGAAGTAGTGCTCCCTGGAGTAATGTTCTCTGTATCTCTGGAAATTGCGATCCATTAGAGTTAACCATTACAGAGCCACAGGAACCCTGCTGGAAAAAAAAACAAAACAAAACAAAACAGGAAATGTTAGGAATTGATGGGAAGGAACTAAATCCCATGACTAATATATTAATTCAAAGGGAGATCCAAAGACGTACCTCCAGCCCGATGCTGGTGTATCAGACTTTTTATGATGAGTTAAATGAACTGGCCCCAGAACTCCCAAAGAAGACGAAAAACTTGTTCCTCTAATTAGCTGAAAATGTGGCCCACTCACTTAATGTTACTTCTTGTAATGTGTGCCGAGGAACTACAATGGGAGACCGGTGACCATGGGAACCCCAAGAGTTAGTGCTCTCTGATCCTGTCCCTGACCTAACCTTGGTCCAAAGAATTCAAACCAACAGCTGCTGGGTCCTAAAAGTTTAAATTATTGGACAGTATTGCCTAGCCAGAGAGGGAATGGTAGGAAAGCTTAGTTGCCTGGGACAGTGATAATACAAGGAAACAGAGTGCATACGGTCAATTTGTGGAGTTCAAACCACACAGAGCAGAAGCCTCTCCTTAAATTCCCTAAATTGCAGGATGCATGGAATCATCCTGGGCTTTGTCGAGGTTGGACAGCCCTAGCTGGGTTGTATTGGATATGTGGGCACGGAGAGTATGTGCATCTGCCTGAAAGATGGACCAGCATCTTGTTTGCTTATTTCAAACTTACTTTTGACTTAAAAACTATTATATTTAGATTTAAATTTAAATCCTCAATTACAATGTAAAATCATGAAAGCAAAGACTCTGTGTCTTTTATTTATTGCCATATCCTCAGGGTCAAATGTTTGATAAATATATATTGAATTTGATTAATTATACCAGTGAGAAAGTTTGAATAAATGGATGGAAAAAATTCAGATAATAGTATCAAACTTTACACTTTGCTTTTGTAGTCATAGCTTTCGTACTTGAGATTTTATATGTATAATGGCACCATAGTTATTCTACAATTCCCATAAAATTAAATCTCTAGAAGTAGAAAAATAAAGGCCACAGTGAAAGTAATGGGTCATGTCCACTTTTAATAGAAATTATTGAATGTGTCCACCCTGTGATGGTTTTTATCTCTCTTCATAGTTAGAAAATACATAGAGTGTTACAATAAAGTAAGAAATGGTTTAAATTGTCGAGCTAAAGGCTAGCTTTTTACTCTGTGATTCTTTATTTTATCACAATGACACAACATAAAGTTCAAAGCATATAATGGGGTGAGAAGAAGAAAGTCTTCCAAATACCTGGCAGGCATATCTTTCAATTTAATTCACCTGTCAGCCCAGGCAATGGTGAGTGAACCAATTATTGGCAGTCTTGTACCATAGTTACTTTCAGATTCTTACTCTCTTCCTGTCTACATAGAATAAGTCACCAAATCACTCTCCATTCTGTCTCCTTGGAATTCTTTTTGAGATTTTTAGAGTAAAAATCTCGATCAGAACAAAGTGGTGTGTCACTTTTCTCCCCTTTTGATAAGGACAGATATTTAATCTTTGTAGCATTGAAAAATAATCTTTAGCTCAAATACTTTATCAATGTTATTATAAATGAGATGCAATCTACCTATGTTTGTATCATTCATCATAATGAAATAATCATCTCATTTGTTTTACTTCGTAAGACAGAAAGCAAGCAAGCAAAGAAGAAAGAACAAAAGAGGCTGAGAGGCTTACAGGAAACAGGAATTATTTTTCTGAGTCAGCCATTTTTCTTTCTCTGTGTTGGATAATGTGTTTGCTGTTTCTATTGTCTACCACAGCACTTAGGATGTACAAGTTCATGTATAGGCTCAGCTCATTAAAGATGTGTGCATTGAGCATGTCCAAGGATAGATAAGGCCAGAACTGAGACTTGAGTGTTAAAAGACAATTTTCAAACAAGGTAAAAGTCATGACTTTCATACAGATATAAAAATAATCATACGTTAAAGATATTTAAATAACTCACTAATGAGGGAATTGGTAAGGCATTATAACCAGTTTAAAGGAGACTCCAAGGACAGACACACTTATAGAGAGGAGTATGAAAACTAGTGGACAAATGGACACAAAGATGGTAGTTCCTGGGTGAAGGTTCCTTCTTTCTCTCTCTCTCTCTCTATGCATATATCTCTCTCTCTCTACACACACACACACACACACATATATTATATATATATGTATATATATAAAATATTTATCTATATATATGTATATATACATATATAGATATATATATATACTTCTCTCTATATATATATATGTATATGTGTGTGTGTGCATATGTATGTGTATGTATACATATACACACATATGTTTATATATATATAGGAGTACTAAAATGAGTGTACAAATGGACACAAAGATGGTAGTTCTTGGGTGAAGGTTTCTTCTTTCCTTCTCTCTCTATCTTTCTCTCTCTATATATACACACACACATACACACACATACATTATATATATATATGTATATATATATAATATTTCTCTCTATATATGTATATATATACATATATACATATATATATATCCTTCTCTCTCTATATATATGTATATGTGTGTGTGTGTGTGTATATATAGAGAGAGAGAAAGATAGAGAGGGAAAGAAGAAACCTTCACCCAAGAACTACCATCTTTGTGTCCATTTGTACACTCATTTTAGTACTCCTATATATATACACATATGTGTGTATATGTATATATACACATATATATACACATACATATGCACACACATATATACACATATACACATGTACATTATACACATATACATATGTATATGTGTGTATATGTATATATGTACATATATACATTATACATATACACACATATACACATATATGTGTGTGTATATGTATATATGTGTGTATATATGTATATAAATACATACATAGACACATATGCACACATATGTGTAAATATATATATGTGTGTATATATATATATAGGAATACTAAAATGAGTGGACAAATGGATACAAAGATGGTAGTTCCTGGCTGAAGGTTTCTTCTTTCCCTCTCTCTTTTTCTCTCTCTCTAGATGTGTATCTCTCTATGTATATACATGTTTGGATATATATATCCTTCTCTCTATATAAATGTATATGTGTGTGTGTATATATATATATGTGTATATATATATGTGTGTATATATATATATATGTGTGTGTGTATATAAATGCTATAAATGATATTAAACATTATTTTCTTAAAAGAGAATTGTAAACTGCCAGAGCCACAATCCATCTTTAGCATCCAGTAGGAAAAAAATAAAAGGCATATATACTTGTTTTTAACGTCTTATAATCAGAACCCCAATGACCAGAGCTATTGAAATCAATTGGTCCAAATGTTCTGCAGAGTCTACAAAATGGGCTTTAACCAAAAAGGAGATTTCTATATTCCTATGAAAATAAAGAAGAAAACAAGTAACATTTCGAAAGCGATTTTTCTTTTTGTTGTTCAAGTATAAAGGAACGCTATGACCTGTTTTGTTTTTAGGTTCTCCCACCTCTTTTCTTCTTTTTAATGAAATGTTGCTCTGATTCTGATGTCATGCTGAAATTGGATCCACTGAAGGATAAAATTCCTATTGCTCTTTGCTTGAGCTCTAGTTAGCTCTTTAATTGTAAATGACACAACCAAAAGAAAAAAAACTGTCATTTATCCGTTTGACAAAACTTTTAATTGTGTTTATGGAGAAAATACAAATTTCTGTTTCTTAGGGTCATCCTATTGATAGATGCAGGAGGCAGATAAGCGAGGGTCCCGGGAGAATCTCTGACCCGCCCACAGTGTTTACATCAGACGCTCTTGTGGGATAAGGGAACCTGCCCAGGACCTTGTTTTGGAAGGCCCACAGTGGACTGGCGGGCCCCGCCGGCGCGCTGGAAGAGCGGGGTGGAGCCACCGGCAATTCGCACCCAGTACACCCGGGAGGAGCCTGGACTCTTGTGTGTGTGTGGTGGCCTGGTATTCAATCTGTGAGGTCGCAGCCTGTTGGCAGGACCCCTTTTTGTTCGCTGAGAGCTTTCTTTTAATAAATTCTGTTCTCCTTACCTCTCAATATTTCCGGGTGCCTGCCTAATTTTTCCTGGCCACGTGACAAGAAACTGGATTTTAGCTGAACTAAGGAGGAAAACCTCCTGCATCACTATTTCAAATCCTGCTAGATTTTTTTATGAATTTGCTCCCTGTTACAAAAAGTCGTTTTCATGATACTCTCTGAAGGTATCAATTTTTCAGATCTTACTATCCCCATATACTGAAATTCATTTCAATACAGATAACATAATAATTGTTTTCTTAAGAAGAAAATTTCCAGCATTAATTTTTCTTTAGTCCCATGAATAGTTATTACACATATACACTGTATTAGACATTAGATACTATATGTAGACTATGGTCTCATTAACCCTAAGAGATTTATATTTGTATTTTAAAAACATCTTTTCTTATCTGGTGTTTTTCCCCCCCCAACATAGTAGGGAAATATTTTGTAGGATGAGCTACATTGAGAGATTAAAGGGAAAAGATTAAAATGAGAGGGCAAAATTCCACTCAGAACGGAAAGAGCTTTTTGAAGCATAAACATGATCTCAACTATTTAAGGACAGATTATCTTCAATAAATAAGATGAGGAAAATAGTTTGTGAAATACAAGCAGAGGAAACAGGACATCTGATACCCTGAATTGATCCACAAAGATTACGAAGTCTGTTTACAGGTACCACACCCACCATACATGTGGGATTAGTAGGTGAGGAAGAGAAGGAAGGCTTTCAAAGTAAGATAATCATGTACAACCAACAAACAAACATTTAAAAATCAAAATCAGAAGTAAGTTATGAGAGTAGCAAACTTTTTGAAAGCAGAAATTATTTTGGAAGCAAGATGTAATTATTCGTGGTTATATTATGTTGCCGGTCCAAGGACAATGAAAGCTCCTTAATTTAAATATATCATATATATCATAGTTTAAATATTTCATATATGAAGAAATAGATATAGAACATGTTTCTTCATTCAATCATCCTATGTACCTCTACTCCCTACTCCTTAAGACAGAAACCAATTTTATTTTTTCCTGAGAGAATTAGGATGAGGCGTAGAGATGAAAAAGATTATATACTTTTCTGTCATTATGATAAACTTTGTAATTAAACTTAATTAAAGCTCATTAGCCACCAAGAGAGAATAAGAAACAAGTTTGCAAAATTTAAAATTTTCTTTAAACATATTTTAGAACCAAAGGACATATTTTCATTAAAAAGTAATCTGCTTTATCAAGTTAATAGAAATGTCTTTTTAAATAATGTTGCATTATTTGTGAAAATGCCGTAAGATATTAAACAAAGCTGGTCATCATCTGAAATTACCCAAACCCAAGAATTACAAAAAGCACTAAACAAAAAGGATGTTTTTATTTTCTTAAAATAATGTTTTTTTTTTTTGCTGATTTTCTTGATATGCAGTAAATATCAAGCTATTCACTTTTTAACTTTATTTAAGTAAATTAACTTTAAAGTTTGGATAAATTGTACAAATGTATCTACTGCATAAACATTGTCCTAATCCATGTACAGAATACTTCTGTCATCCTAAAAAGTTCCCCCCTGCCCCTTCTCAATCCAAATGACTCTTAGTCCACTCTCCAAGCAAACATTGATTGGATTTCCATCACTTTAAATTAACTATACTTGTTTAGTAATTCATATTATAAAGTTTACAATAGATAATCTTATATATCTGGTTACTTTCACTTGGAATGTTTTTGTGATTCTTCCATGTTGTTGTATATTTTGGTAATTGATATAATTTCATAGATAGTGACCCATTATATGAACATAATAAAGTTTATCCATTTTCTTGTTGACATGTGGGTTCTTTTTCCCCCCAAAACCTCTATGAACATTTGTATGCAAGTATTTTTTTTGGTGGATAAATGCTTTTCTTTCTCTTGGGTAAATAACTACGTGTATAATTTCTTGGTCATATGGTATGCGGGTTGAACGTAACTACAGCCAAATAACTCTTCAGGGTAGTTGTAAAATTTTACACTTCCTTCAACAATGAGTTCTAATAATGCATTTCTGCCAACACTTGACACTGATTGAACACTGTTCATCTTTTTAGTTATTCTAGTGGACATGCAGTGGTATTTCACTGTGATTTGAATTTACTAAATTTGTTGAAAATATTGCATATGCTTACCGGTCACCCACATATCTTCTTCTGTGAAGTAGGTGCTTAAACTTTGCCTTATTGTTCACTGTGTTTTTTGCCTTCTTATTTTTTAATTTTTGAAGTTCTTTATTTATTCTAAATATAGGAGTAGGAAGATAAACATACTGAAAAATTCTCTCCCAGAAAGTAACTTACTATCAGTTTCTTAGTGATGTTTGTTGAAGAGAAAAAAGAAAGTTTAATTTTGATGAAGTCCAATTTATCTATTTTTTGTCTGTTATTTTTCTTTATTGCTTATCTATTCTCTATTTCATTGCTTTATGATCTTCATTAATACCTTCATTCTACTTGTTTTGATTTGTATTTTTTCTTTTTCTAGCTTCCAATATTAAAAATTAAGATCATTGATGTGAAATTTTTCTTTATTTTAATATAAGCATTCAAAGTTACAAACATACCCCAAGCTCTGCTTATCTCCATCACACAAATTTTTACATTTTTTGCTTTTATTTCTATTCAATGCTGAAATATTTTCTAATTTCCCTTGCAATTATTTATACATGTGTTGGTTTATTTTTAACTATTTAGAAAAATTTAGATATTTTTAAGTAATTGATTTTAAATTAATTCCTGGAGAATATATTCTGTATGATTTATATCTTTTTAAATTTATTAGACATTTGACACTTCAAAGAAAATACATTTTAAGTGGCTTCATCATTACCAAAATCACCAAAAATCTCAAGCTTTTCTGTAAATATTCTCTTCAACTTTGTTCCCTAACTTACATTTTGTTCTTCTCTAAAGATACAGTTCTCTACAGATCCCTCTCAAATGGTAGCTGTTTTCTCTTTCAAATCTCTCAGAACATGTTTTCTGGAGATAGGGTATATTTCTTTCAGACTCCATGTTGCCATTTCCAGGTCATTTCCCTTACGTATTAAAAAAGAAAAAAGTCTCTGTTTTCAATCTCATTATAGACCAGATCACCCACTGCCTTCTACGTTGTAGCCATCTGTCAATCTCCCAGGTACTAACAAAACTCACTTCCTAAATATTTTAACATCAGGCTGGTTGATACCTCTCTCCAACACTATTCTTTGTTTTTGGTGATCATAATATTTACATAGATTATGTCTTCATCCGTAGCACCTTAGATCCTCGACTCCTTCAATTAACTTGGTCTCTACACAGTTTCAGCCCGTCAGTCCCACCGTCACCCTGTTGACCTCATTACTGTCAAGAGTGACCACCCCTCCACAGTGCAATTTCAAACATCCTGCCCTGTGCTGTCTCCTCATCTCTTCCGTCTTTATTCCCTCTGTTATTTTAACTCCAACAATCCTCCACTGTCATGTGTACCTTAAATCCCTTGATTCAACCATACTTTGACTGTTTCACATACCATTTATGTCCTCTTTTCTTCTCATGTAAGTCACATTTCATAAGCATCATTATTATTGTACCTTGCTTTTAACCTCACCTCTTTTTCCTTTAACTATTGTTTTAACACATTCCCTTGGTAAAAACAACCCTTATTACATCTGACTGTATTTCTTTATGTCTGTCCTGGTGCAGCCAGCTGAGGTTGGGAGGAGAAAACACACAACCATGTAGACAAACTTTAAATGGATGATCACTTAACACATGTAGACCCTTAATACTACCTGCTACTCACACTATATTTTCCTTGCTGCTCCTCTCTTCTATTGTCCCACACAACTGTTTTACTCTTATGTTTCTCCCCTCAAATCTCTAAAATCTTCCTTTATCCTCACTCTCTGCTGACCATCTTCCTTCCTACTTCATAAGTAAAAGGACAAATGTGGATGTGTTAGTAAACTCTTACAGTACTTTTTTTCTCTTGTGGTAGATTCCAGACAGATCGTGTCAGACGTCTTACGGTACTTTCAATGTCAGGACCAACATATTACAACATTTAGGATATTACTATGACTGATCCTTCTCTGCTCCTAGTTAAGGCCGGTGCCACTACTATACACCAGCTCTGAGACTGTTTGTACTGGAAAACATCGTTCCAGCAACCATTCCCTCTTCCTCTCCTGTTCATCACATTTCCCCTCTGTTCTTCTTCAATGTAACTAATATACAGTCATGCTGTTACCTCTCTATTCTCTCTTTCTCACCTAACTCATTCTTCAGTTACTCCAGAACAAAATTATTTGGTAGAGTTATAAAAGAGTCACCAATTTCTCTTGGAAATTTTTAAATAAATCCACTCCAATCAGAATTTTCTTCTACCACTATACTAAAATTGTTCCTCTCAAACATCAAAGACTCACCCATTGCTATCTCTATGAGTCATTTCCCAGTCTTTACCTTACTTGACCTGTCAGCGGCTGTTTACAAGATTTATCACTCTCTGTTCCCAACAACTCTTTATTTATCTGGCTTCTAGGATTCCATACTTCCCCAATTTTTATTTTACCTCTCTGGCCACCTCTTCATTTGTTTTCCTGGTTCCTTTATTACACCTCAACTAGAATCAGCTACATGATTTGTGGAGCACAGTGCAAAACGAAAATGTGGGGCTCCTTCATAAGCAATTCAGAATTTCAAGGCAAAGAACAGAAACTTAAAACCAACTTGGGGCCCTTCTGGGTGTGAGGCCCAGTGCAACTATATAGATACCAAGTCCAGGAAGCTAGCCTCACCCAACCTCTAAATTTAGAGTGCCCAGAGGCCCTAAAATTGAAATCTTAGCAATATTCTCTTTTTGCTTTACATCTAATACTGAGACCAGCTCAGCCATGAAGAACCCCCACCCCCACCCAGGTGACAATGAAGGAATTAAGAAGCAGACACCCAGATAGAACAACAGAGTGGGTCTATCTGGGGGGCAAACAAGCCTTCTGAGCTGAGAGCCTCAGGGGCTGACAGTGTTCCAAGCTGAGGGCCCTAAGCAGACTCTGACCCATGCATTTATTCCCTCTGAACAGGTGATTATTATCAGCAAACATTGTTCAGTATTTTCTCATAACACAAATATGCCAAGTAGGCAGCTGGTGCCTGCTTACAACTGATCACAGACAAACTAAAAAGTATTCTCCACGAGGGAGCTATGGGGGCAGGGTCAAATATCTAAAGATTTAACTGGTATATGATATTTATATACTGTCCTGCTACTTTGGAATGCCCCAAGTAGTTTTCTACTTGCGGGGGCAGGGGACACAGCAGCTATGTTTTCCTTGCCATCGTTCTTCCTAGCAAACAATATATTCTATCATACACTCAGCATTTCTCAATATTCACAAACTTAGCATTTCTCAACAATCTAATCCCTAGACAACCTAATCCAATCTTTTGTGTTTAAATCCTATTATGTGCTGATGATTTCTGAATTTATATCTTCATACTGTGACTCTAATCTGATTTCCCTTTGTATGACTAATAGGAATTCCAAACTCAATGCACCCCAAACTATCCTCTGGATCTTGCTTTCAAAACTGGCTGTACTCATAGCCTTCTCCAATTCAGCTAATGAAATCTCTATTCCTTTCATTTCTTATTTTCAAAGCATGATGTCATCCCTGATGCTTCTCATTTTTGGCCAATTCAACATTTGAAATCTATCCAGAATATGATGACTTATCTGCACAACCACTGGCATCATCTAATATCATCTATCATAATTTCTCATCTGCATTATGACAATACCCTTCTGGTTGATCTCCTTCTTCTACTATTGAGCTCTTTCAGACTATTCTCAACCTAGCATCCAGAGTGATCCTCATTAAACATTAGACAGATAACATCACTTTTTCCTCAAAATCATCCAACGTGCCCCTATGTTATTTAGCATGTAAGACAAAGCTCTTACTATGTGATTTATTGTCATATTCTAGACATTCTATGTAAGCCCTACAAAAATTATTATCCATCTGACCTCACTATTATCTCTTGCAGCTTTCTTCTTGTTCCTTAAACATGTTAGGAATACTCCTAATCAATAACTTTGTGTTTATTTTTTTTCTCTTCCTGGAAAGATTTTCCCCTGGATATACTGCATAGGCTCCTTGTTCTCTCAGGCCTTTACTCAAATTTTACCTTCTGTGGCAGGCTGAATAAATACCACCCATCCCCAAAAGATGTCAATGTCTTAATCACTAGAAACTGTGATCATTTTACATTATTTGGCAATATAATTTTTGCAGATGAGATTAGTTAAAGATCTTGAGATGGGATTTTATTTTGTATTACCCAGGCAGGCCCAATCTACTCACAGGGGTTCTTATAAGAAGGAGCCAGGAGGGTCACAGTGAGTAGTAGATGAGCCAATGAAAACAACAAGGTAGAATGACTTAAGGAAAGAAACATAAGCCAAGCGGGCAGATTCTAGACACTGGAAAAGACAAGCTAATTCTCCTAAGAAGGAACACGGCCCTGCCAAAACATTGATTTTACACTTTTCCCCTAGAACAATATTTATACATTTGTATTGTTTTAAATTAGTAAGTTTGTGCTCATTTGTTATAAATCAACAGAAAACCAATACATCTTCTCAATGAAGTCTACACTGACCATCTTGTCTAAACTATTAGTCCCTTTGTGTTTATTTTTATCTTTACCCTTATCCTATAAGCCTCATACTGTACAATATCCAGCTGATTTTAAGTACTACTATATTATCAATTTCTTCCACTGAAGTATGAGTTCTATAAGTACAGGATTTGGGGCTTGCTTTTTGTTCAATGCCTTATTTGCAGTACCTAGAACATGCCAGGGGCACATTAGGTGTTCAGTGAATACTTGCTAAAAGTAATGGATAAATAAATGAGTTTAGACTTTTGTTTCTCCCTTATGTGATTGTTATTCATTCTACAATAGTGCCCATGAATCTTCTGGTATAGTATAATGTACTCTAAAAGCAAGTGTGTGTGTGTGTGTGTGTGTGTGTGTGTGTGTGTGTGTGTATGCACAATATAGTAGCCTATTTATATGTGACCAAGAATGGCATCATACATGAGTAGGACCGTATGGTGATCTTAATGTATAATCAATAGGACTGACATGACCAGACCAAGCATTTCACATTTCATGGCTGCTTATCTCTGCATTGGAGATGAGTAAAGTCATCTGTGATGTGTTTAATTAAAACAACATAAACAATAGAAAAACAATGACAACAACTAGGGATAGATGGCATTGCTTTTTATTTTATTAAACTATATTACTTCTTAGAAATGGTGAACAACATAGTAAAGAAAATCCAACTTCTCTTTCACTTTCCTTATATACTCATTACTCTCAGCACATAACCATAGTAATTTCTCACTAGCACATAGCCTCAAATATGCCATAACTATTACAAAAGAATGCATCACCTCTTAAGCATCACAGTAGAATGTCAATGCCTTAGATTTTGACCTTAAGAAAAACTTAAAATCATATGCTCTATTTTCATTTATGTCTACAGAACATCAGGTTAGAGGAGCAAGCAGTGTTTGAAATAGAGCAGACACCATACATAAAAGCTGACTGCATTCTAAGTTTTATTTTTTACCAAGAAAATACAAAGGAAGTAAACCATAACTGTGCATTATTTCTGTAGAAGGAAGTCCTTAAAAAATCATGCCATTCAAGCTTAATAAACTTGAATCCTCAATTAGCTTGTCACTTATTTAGTGTCTGTAGCATATCCAAGCTCGTTACGCCATGCTACAGGGAGTACATCATTCGAGAAAAATATTTCCTTAGTGATATTTTTATTTATGGGAGATGATGCAGGAATCGATTGGAGGAAATGTTCCATCTTATTACAGAAATAGCAATTTTTGCAATTGTTTTTCATTTTCCCCTCTAGGGTTGACTTGGCAGTGTAAATTTATATTTAAAGTATATTGGTAATTCTCAGAAAGTATAAAATAATCCTATTAACTGAGGTCTCCAAGAGGACTCAATGTTGTTAAAATCAAAGGCTGTTGTGAGTCTCTCATATTTCTGGTATTGCTGACTGTTCTTATGTCAGTGGACAAAAGAAAAACACTGCTTCCTTGCCATTGTAATTTCACAGAGTAGGTGTGGCATTGAGGCATGGAGTGAAAAATGTAGACCGTTGACACAATTGAGCCTCAAGTGTTTGTATATCACACCAGCAGTAGAAGAAAGCTCTTCTGCTGATAGAAAATTACTTATCATTGACAAAGCCATGTTCAGGATGAGGGGGAGAAGAAGAAGAATATACATTTCTTAAGCTTTTCATGAGAAAAGTACATGTGTGTTCGTTAAAATTAGCTTATGCAAATGTACCATAGGACATGTGAAACCAAACACCCATATATAGCCCAGGCATACTCCCGTATCATATACCTAGCTCTCTTTACAAGCTACTCCACTTGAAATGTGCAAAGCCAGCATATATGAAAATGCTTTTAAGTATTAATAACAACATCACATATATAAATGTCAACTTTGACTAAGTCACTCAAATCATGTTACAGAGAATGCTTCTTTAAGTAAGTAGCTTTACTACGGAGGTAAGGAAACTGAGGAACAAAGTAAATGAATTGCTTATCCAAGATCTATTTCATCGGTCAGAAACAGAACCAGAACAGGATCTTATCCATGTGACCGGATCAACTCCCTCTCCTAAAGCTGGCATATTACACTGAAGGTAACATCATAGGAGTATCTAATAAAGACTTGCAGCTGTTATACTTGAGTGACTTCAGACAAAATTCGAATTGATTGAAACTTTCCTCTGAAACTTGAATCAAAGCAAACCTCATCTTTTTTTTTTTTCCTGTACCTCTTCTCTTGTAGTGAAGGATCCAAAGATAGCACACAAATGGATGTTACTCTGATACCTGTGGCTTATCAGTAAGAATAGAAGTAATGGAAATCTCATGAGAAAGCCTGCTCTCAAAAGATTTCCAAACCAATTTTTGAACTCGAAAGGCCTGAATTAGTTTCAGATTAACATCCAAGTCTTTCAAAGTACATCTTCCAGGACTCAGTTGTCAAGAGGACATTGGACACTGGAATTTAGGTTTGATTTTTGTGTCAAGAAGAGAGAAAGGCAAATATTCAAGTTTTCTTTTTATCATTTATGCTTCTTTTTTAAAACCTTTTTATCTCTTTTCTACATATAATTTTCTCACTTAAACTTTCATTACCTTCTTATAAAATAATTACCCACATCCATGCATGTATACACATACAACTGTACGTGTGCCATGCAATGTGTCTTAATGTTTGTCTAAGGCAGTGGTAACTCAACAGAACATCTTACCTAAGTGATACTCCATGGCTACTAAACTAGAAGAATTAGAGTTCAAAGATGTTAAGTTTCAGTGTCCTTCATATGCAGTTCAGTGGAGGAAATCCCATTCCATAGTGCTCATAGTGAGTGTTACCTCCAGCCTTTTTCCTGTCTCTGATCCTCAGGTTTTCCTCATTGAAGATGTAGTTGCGTTTACTGCCAAACTTTTTTTCAATTTTTTTATTTGGGTTAGCTGATACTGATGTATAACCTCTGTAAGACAAACAAGTGGTAAGATTATTATAGAGATATGTTAACCTCAGTCTTTCCATGATAATTTGAAGCAAGAAGATCAAGAAATATGATTTATAATACAGAGTGGAAGCCTTTTGGGGATGCACACATTACCAATGCGACCAAATATACTGATGTTTATTAATTAGAGAGACAGATCTAGTCTTTTTAAAGAGGCCACACAAGGATACTATTAGGAATTCCATTCCAATCTATTTTCAGCACCCTATTCTTCTGTGCCCTCTTCCAAACCTTCCTCTTGAGGACAGCTCTCCTGCTGCAGTCTAGCGTCTGTAGAGGGTTAGCACTACCTTAAAGTTTCACATGTAGCCCTGAGTGCTTTGTCAAATTGTGAAGAAGAAAGTACTTCACATCTCACATTACAAATTGAGGCAAATGCTAATATCATCTTGTGTACATGTTTATTTTTATAAAACTAATATTTAATTTGTTTTAATTAAAACAAGGACATATTATTTGCCTACAGATTGCACATATTTGAAAGCTGATGGCCACTATATGAGGGAAAAAATAAAAACGTATACGTTCTGCACAATGCTGAGTCAAGTGCAATGTAAACTGAGGCAGGTTCCTGCTGGGTAGTTGCACATGCTTTTACTCTGGGTAATCTAATGTCAACGTTAGATGAAAGGAAGGGTCACAGTAAGGATACATGTTTCTTTAGCTTATGCCTTTCTTCCTAAGTGACTTTAATGTAGCATGTCTTCAAAGCTGACACAAACTCCAAGTTTCCTTGTAATGTAAGGTCTTCCCACAAAAATTTTTATTTTCCCGAAAATCTCTGAGTTATTTTAGTTGAGGCACACCATATAGCTACCATACTGCTGCCTTTTGTTCAAAACACTTGATTGGGTTGTGTTAGTGCTTCTGTGTATATAAAAAAAGAAAAATCTACTATAGATGTTTTCATATTTCACTTCTATGAAATACGGAGCTCAGAACCTTCAAATTGTGTTGTGACAATGTAACTGAATTTTCATTTACTCTTATGCAATAAGCAGGGCTAAACCCCTCTAAAAGATCGTTTTGGCTACATTTATAATAGTTCTTGGATTCCCCTATCTGTAGAGTTGGACGGTAGCTCCCAAGTCAACTGACCCAATAGAGATGAAGGAGTATCACAGTATTCCTTTTTTTATTTTTAAGCCCTGCAGATGATTGATGAATCTGGTTGATAAGAAGATAATTTTAAAAACCTTTGTTTTATCTCAAGGCATGAAGAGCAAACCTCTAATTTGTAAACAGATAGTCCAATCCAGAGGAAGAGCCTATTAGTTACAGGTTCACATCTTCTGATTCCATGGCACTAACATCCCATAAAACTTCACCTTATTTCCTCTGAAGAGCATCCAATATTCATGCCGAATTATAACACTAAGTAAAAGCTGCAGAGAAGAATTTGCCTCATCCTTCCCTCACAGCGCTCTTATTTCTCAGGACCCTTCTGCTTGTTTTGCATTTTCTCTTGATGTTTTTCTTTCTCAAACTTAAATCACTCTGCTACAATTGTCTCCTCAAAAACAAAGTGCTCCTAAATATTTTAATATCTGTAGTGGGTTGAATGGGGGCCATCCTAAAAGATGTGCCCATACCCTGATCCTCAGAATCTGTGAATGTTGTCTTAACTGGAAAAAGAGTCTTTAAAGGTGCAATTAAGTTGAGACTCCTGAAAAGAGATAATCTTAAACAATCTAGGCTAGCTCTAAATCCAGTGACGATTGCCCTTAGAAGAGGAGAAGACAGAGAAACAGAGGGGAGAAAGCCATGAAAAGCGGAAGCCAAGATTGGGGTGAGATGGTCACAAACCAAGGAATACCGGGAGACATCAGAGCCTGGAAAAAGCAAAGAAGGAGTCTCTCCTAGATCCTTTAGAGGGATTAGGGCACTGCGGATACATTGATTTCAGACTTCCAGTTCCCAGAACTGTGAGATAACAAATTTCTGTTGTTTTAAGCTATTATATTTGTGGTAATTTATTAGGGGAATGCTGGGAAATGGAATAAGCCCTTTCTTCTTTATCCATCTAGCCCAATTTTCACCTATGTCACATATTATAAAACCTTTTCTGCCTTTCACTATGTTTCTCCTTTGTCCTCTCTTCAGATATTTATATTCTATAAACAGAACATGCCCCCCAAAATATGCTGCTTTAGTATAAGGATTGTTGAGCTGAAGGCAATGAAGCAGCAGCAAGTGCGAGAAAGTGCTTCGCTCTTCCTCTATTTGCCTAAAAATCAAGACATGGATTTACAAAGAGAGAAGTTATCATGCTCCCACCGCCCTCTGTCTATCAGGGAGAACCAAAGAGAAGTATTCATAATACATCGATAGAGAAAACAGAAGTTATAACTAGATTTAGATTCCTTAAAGTCAGGGACGCAGTATTGCATTGTCAAACTAAGATCACTCACACTTAGCATAAATACAGACACATGCATTGCTTAATAAATATTTTTATTTAATAACTTCTAAGGTTAGGTAAAAATGAAACATCAATCCTTTCAACCTCTGAAGCCTTGAATTGAAAAGGCTTCAAACTTAAACTCTACTTAGATTTGCCAAGATATTTTCATCTATCTCCTCATCCTCTTCAAATTCAATGTGTGTGCCCAAACACCCATGATCCATATCAATAAATAATAATAATAAACAAGTGACAATAATTCACGGTCTAGTGGTGTCAGAGTTCAAGTCATGTCATGGCACCATATCTAATAGTGTCAGGGTCTAATGAGAGCATCTCAAAACTAATATTTTAGTTTCATTTTAAGACAAATATATGTTTAGAGTTTTATCAGGGAACCTAAGTACTATTTAATATATGGTTTGCATTAAAAATATATTCTTCATTCCAAGAAATATTTTACAAAGCAATTGCTGGGACCACAGAACATTTATGAGATAGAAGAGATACTGTTCTATTCTTGATAATCCCAACCCTATATTGGCATGTCTGTGAGACTGGGATGCTTTGGAGAATAAAACATAACCCTCAAAATATGTTTCTTCAGCATAAGAATTGTTGAGCTGAAGGCAACTAAGAAGCAACTGCAAGAAAGTGCTCTGCCCTCCCTCTATTTGCCTAAGAGTCAGGACATAGATTTACTAATACAAAGAGAGAAGGTATCCTGCTTCCCCCACCCTCTTTTTTCTACTTTTAATTTTTTATTTCATTTTATTATTTTTTTATTATTATTGTTATAGTTTAAGTTCTGGGGTACATGTGCAGAACGTACAGGTTTGTTACATAGGTATACACGTGCCATGGTGGTTTGCTGCATCCTTCACCCCATCATCTACATTAGGTATTTCTCCTAATGTTATCCCTCCCCAGCATCCCCCACCCTCTGCTATCTCTCCCCTAGCCCTCAACCTGCCGACAGGCCCAGTGTATTATGCTCCCCTCCCTGTATCCATGTGGTCTCATTGTTCAACACCCACTTTTAAGTGAGAACACGCGGTGTTTGGTTTTCTGTTCTTGTGTCAGTTTCCTGACAATGATGGTTTCCAGCTTCATCCATGTCCCTGCATACATGCACACATATGTTTATTTCAGCACTGTTCACAATAGCAAAGACTTGGAACGAACTCAAATGCCCATCAATGATGGACTGGATAAAGAAAATGTGGCACATATACACCATGGAATACTATGCAGCCCCCACCCTCTTTCTCTCAGGGACAGTAAAGGCTGACCACTGAAGACCTTAGCCCTGAATAGCCCAGAGATGGCACCAGAGGAATGAATCTACAGTCACTGATTTATGCGTTAGCCTTCATCTTCCAGTTGTCTTCCCACAAGTTGCCACCCCTAGAAACTCAAAGTCCTTGTCCTATGTATTGTCACTTTTCTAAAAATTTACTGTTCTTTGTTGAAGATGCTACATTAGCTGGAATTTAAAACTACCTCCTTGAGAGGTATTCATTCCCTGGGTATCTCCCATGTGTATATGAAAAATACTTCTGTTGTTCTTAATTTTGTTAATGTCTTTTGTTAAAGGGGTCTATTCAGACCAAGGATTTATGAGGTTTGAGAAAAATCTATTTTTCTCCTCTAGACTGGATATGTCCATTTATCGTCATCCCTAAGTAACAGTGGTGGGTACTTGTAATAATAAAAAGGAATCTTCTATTAATAGCATCATCACCAACAGCTTTGTGACTACCATCCATCTTCCCTCCTCATTTGCAATGTTATATTGTAAAAGCAATTCCTGTCTTCTAATCTGAGACAGGTATCTTGCATTCCTTCATGAAAAGTTTCAATACTTGTCCTTAATTTCATCTGCCTTTGTTTTATGCGTCACCTCATTTTGTTTCATGACTCTGTGTTTTCTATTGAAAGGCAACAGGTACTTAACTTTGCCTTGATAATCTCCTTAACATTCATTGCTTTTTCTTTATTGCTGCTATTTAGATTACCCTTCCCTTCTCTATCTTTTGTTCTTTTACCTTCTTTTGGTTTCTAGAGCAAGGTAGAATAATCCCCTCTCATCTGCAGTTTCAGTAAACCACATTAAATCACAGTTCCAAACTATGTGAATACAATATAGTAAGATCTTTTGAAAGAAAGAGAACAGCACTCACGCAATTAGTTATAATTATTTTATTTCATTATTCATTATTGATTTTGATCTCTTCCTGTGCCTAATTTATAAGCTTTATCATAGGTAAATATTGGGAAAAAATAGTATCTGCAGTTTCAGGCATCCACTGGGGTCTTGGAACTTACAGGGATAAGGGGTGGACTGCTGTAGTTGTATTTTCTTTTTAAAGCCTCCTGCTGTTTAACTTTCTTTTCATCTTATTTCCTTGGCTCCCATTCTTCCTTACTAGAATGCACTGCTATAGCTTCCTGCTGCTCAGATTGTGTTAGTTTTTAAATCTACAGAAGAGTTTTCTTTCTGACATTTACTAGCCAAGCTTCTTACTAGAGTCCTCCTGCCTGTGACTCTGTGTACTCTCTGCCTACTCAATAAGTTACAAACCTTAAGAACCCACTTATTGACAATTCTAGATAAAAAGAGAAAGTTGGGATGCTGATAAAACTTGGATGGCAGTAGTTTCCCAGGTTTGAATAGCAATGGAACTCTGATCAAGTCCTGTGTACTAGTGTGAATTTATTTTGCTTATCTAGAAAATAAATGATCATGCCCCTTACAGAGGTCATATGTGAGGATGCATTAAAATAATGAGTGAAAAATATTAAGGAAAAGAAACCAAGTTATTCAATATCGTGAAGCTAGTATCAAAAGGAATGTAGAGAATTTAGGTGATAAACAGATGGAGATACCTACTGAGTGTTAATGAGATTATTCTATAGTCTTTACATAGATTTTGGGAACGTTTTTCTTTCTTGTGGCTGGTATTAAAATATGGCAAGTCGTTATAGCCATGTACCTGGGTATTTGGTCATTCTTTTGCTTGTTATCATTTGTTCAACAACATTTATTACATTTGATGTGCTCTGTCCTTGAAAGGCTATGATGAATAAAATGCAAATATAGACAAAATTATAATTATTTCTGCCCTCATAGAGAAAAGGGTAGTATGACTGGACGTGTAATAAAAAAGTGTAAATATGGCTGCAACAGTGTGAAAGTTTATTTTACGTGTCAACTTGGCTGAGCCATAGGGCCCAGATATTTTGGTCAGAAATTACTCCAAATGTTTTTGCATGAGAGTAACATTTCAGTTGGTGGACCTCAAGTAAAGTAGATTGCCCTCCATAATATAAGGGGGCCTCATCCACTTAATTGATGGCTTGAATAGAACAAAAAGCCTTACCTCCATTGAGCAAGAAGAAATTCTACTAACGGTCTTCAGACTTAAATTGCACATCAGCTCTTTTTTAAGTCTCCGGCCCACTCTGCAGAGTTTGGACTTGCTTGCCTTCATAATCACATGAGACAATTCCTTAAAATAAATCTATTTATGTTTATAAATAAAATAACTTTACTAATTTATTATTTATTATATTATATTTTAACACAAGCATATATGTATCTATATATAACTATATATGTGTGTGTATGTATATACACATACACACACATATATATATATAACTATTCTATTGATTTTGTTTTCCTGGGGAAGCCTGACTAATACAAATTTGGATGTTTGTTTGTGGGGCAAGAAGAATGTTGGCTATTATAGTGTTTCATATGTGAGTTCACAATGTCTTGCTTTGGTAGAGTAGTGTTGGAGGTTGAGGGAAGTGGACTGAAGAGCCAATTAAGAACCAAAATACTTAGGGCTTGGTATTGCATTGGGTATTAAAGGCATGAGAGAAGGACAAAACAGACTCCTGGATTTCTGACTTGCACATCTAGATGCATGGTAGTGCTGATCACTGACTGGTACCACCCTGGAAGAGGACTAGTTTAGAAAGAAGGGGTAAGTTTGAACACATTGAGCAATATGTTTTTGATAGATCCAAAAGTGCTATATTAGTGTCTCCACGTAAGGATCTAGATAGCAGATGAAGACTCAGACAAGATGTAAATTTGACAGTCATCTTCTTATAAATGATAATTGAAGAAGTGGACATAGATGAAAATACATAATAGAGAGAAAATGGCTAGGGCTAAGCCTTGAAAAGCTGCAACATTAAATGATAGGATGGAAGACTAGAGATATATTTAAATTTTAAATAAATCTTAAGGTTTTACAGTTTTACATTGTGATACAACATACTGGACTAATGTGTTTGAAGGTCTTTGTAAAGTGTCATAGGAGCAAGGCATGATCTCATTTCTGATTTGATTATTCTTCCTTCATTCTTCAAGGGAAAAATTGGTCATTTGCATTATTTTCTTATTTTTTCATTAATCAAGAAATCAGGACATAATGTTGTGTGTCACATCAGCACTTGCATTCAGGTCCTAATTTCTTATTTAAAAATCATCTTTGAATGGCATTTCCTGAGCATAATGCATGAGCAAGTTAGAGGCTTTTCCAAATTTATCAATAACCTACCCCAAAGCTAATTTTATAGGATGTTTTGAAAGTTATTTTTGTGGTTTCTTATGTAAGTGCTTCAGGAACAAAATCGTAAAGCATTCACTATGCCGCTGAAAGTATTAATTTATAAAGTTGGTAGAGTTCTCCAGATATACAAGTTCTGTAACTACATACATATCTTGAATTTTATCAGACATATTGACTAATGTTGGGCTTGAATATTATTGAATTTATGATTTTGTGTTGGTACATAAAATTACACACAAAAATTTCTATTCTCTCTGAACACAATGCTGACTTATTGATTTATTTATTCAACAAACTATTTATAATCTAAAATGTCCTGGGTACCCTATGAGACAGTAGTATGCAAATATAATTAAGAAACAGTTCCTGTGCCATTAATAAGCTCACAATCAGATAGACAGATAGAGAGATAGACAGATAGATAATGTTTAACAAATGTGCTGTAATACTCAATAAAGATAGTTTATTCTCAGAATAAAGAAGAGGAGATAATCTGTCTTGAAATGGGATAGAGCCAAGAGCGAGGGAATTTTTAAAGGATTAGAAAATATTAACCAAACAAGAGGGAATGACAGGAACAGCATTTCAAGCAGAATAGCATTGCCAAAAACATAAAGGCATGAAATATTTTGGTTCTCATCAAGATTACAGTTGCATAAAATGAAGGGAAAAAATGGAAAGATATGCATGGCAAAGTTCACATTATGGAGTGAATTAAATGGAAAGCAGGGGAATTGGTAATTACCTGATGGCAACAAACAGCTACAGAATAGCTTTCAGTAGAAAAGTTATAATAATTAGATTTCCGCAGTAGAAAATATTCATATTTAAGAAATGAATCTGAGTTAACACACCTGCTGGCATGCGGTATTCATATTGCAACCCTTTCTATTGCTAGTTTTGTGGGTTTGTTTTGTTTTGTTTTGTTTCGTTTTGTTTTGAGACATAGTTTCTGTCTGTAGCCCAGGCTGGAGTGCAATGGTGCAATCTCAGCAAACTGCAACCTCCTCCTCCTGGGCTCAAGTGATTTTCATGCCTCGGCCTGCAAAATAGTTGAGATTACAGTCATGCAACACCATGCCTGGCTAATTTTTGTATTTTTAGTAGAAATGGGGTTTTGCCATGTTGGCCTGGCTGGCGTCAAACTCCTGGCCTCAAGTGATTCACCTGCCTCGGCCTCCCAAAGTGCTGAAATTACAGGTGTGAGCCACTGTGCCTGGCCTGTTGTTTTCAAATTCATGATTCTTAAGGGAACGTGATGCATTATTTTACTGTTCACCAAAAATCTTACTCTGTTGTTCATAGAAACAATTATGTGGCTTTCTTTGGCTAAAAAAAAAGAAAAAGAAAACATAAAAGAAAACAAATAATGTGTTTCCAGACACAAAACATAAATTTTAAGAATTAATATGTGGCATACCTAATCTCTTTCTCCTTTATCATAAGCGGCAATGTGATGGTAAGTTACTGAGGTGTTTGGATTGTTTGTCACTGCACAATCTAGGAGATTCTGACTGATATAGAAAGTTTGAGGTTTGTCATTGTAGTGATGCTTCCTCTCAGACTGGGAAACTTTTAGTAGCCTGCTTGTTCTTACTAGTCAGATAGCAATATGTCACGTTGCTTCTCCCAAATAAGCTAAATGATATAGAGAGCAGCGATTAAAGACAAATGAGATTCTACCATCAGTTATATTGTTATTTATGATGATGAGAAATTGATTTGTGTTCTGTATTTCTACAGAACATTTGGATACAAAGGAATATACTTACTCATTTACAGTCAATTCTCTTTTTCCACTGTAGGTATACTTTATAAAGTCACCACACACACTGACTTAGTGACTACTGAACTGCTGCTCTAAGGGGCACTACAGAATTAGATGTCTGGAATACAATGGTCACAACACTTCATCAACCAAAACACCATTTGAGTTGTATGGGTAATTCACTCATGTTAAACACATCAGTCTCATCAGCATTGAAAATCTGCTCTTCCACAGAATGCTTTTTCTGTATTTTCTAAATTCCTTTATAGCCTCCTGATCTGTAGAACATACATTATCTGTAATTTTAGCATTTTTCATGCATAGCACCTTTTGAAACATGAGAGCCAGTCCACAGTAGCAGAGAAAGGTTTAGTAATTTCCTGATACTGGGTAACATGATCATAAATTTACTTGGCTTTCAGTGTCATAATGCTATCCACTTTTTTTTTAAATAAATTGAATTAAAATTTTAAGGCTTTTTAAATCTTTATCATAGCTTCATCACATACTGTAGCAAACACTTTAGCAGTTTCTGGAGCATTCTCATGTACAGATTGATAAATTTCTTCTTTCTTTTTATGGATGTATTATATTGCTCATTCATTAACATTGAACTCACGACCAACCGTACTATAACTCATGTCTGAACAAAACTTACCTAAAACAAATTCTCCCCACGTGGCACAGTATTGCCTTCTTGCATTTGGCGACATTAGACAGAGCTTCAGCACTATGCTTGGGGGCTATTTAAACAGCAAAAATCACCTAAAAAATCACAAAAACACAAAAAGTGTGGCATTAAGTGACCTCAAAATGAACACTTGTTTGCCATATGAGCAAAACTTAAAACAAAAAGGCAGATTCATCTTGTTCAACCCCAGCTGGGAACATGCCCCTCAAGGGACTCAAACTTTTGGCTACTCTGCACATGTCTGCAAATGACCCCAAAGCCCACAAGTATTAATTTTGGGGCTACAAAGACATTTTAATGAGTAGACAAAATTACAAATACAGAAACTGTGTATAGTGGGGATTTCTGTTTCTTTATTAAATATATTGACTTGCATCTTTTGAACAAGACTAAATCAATACTATGAACGTACTGTGGAAAATAGGGCCACAACCTAATGAAGGTCTGGCCACCTAAATTCTAGAGTTCACATTTAATACAAAGGGTAAAAATCATGATGTCAAATTAGGTTTATTAAATTAGGCTAATGTTTTTTAGCTGCCAAGTAATTAGGAACAACTACATGTATATCTGTTGGTGTTTAATAAAATAAATGCATTAACTATAGCATACTTTCCAAGCAGAAGCAGTGTCGCAAACTCTCATTACATATAGAAAAAGCATCCAGTCCACTAACAAAGATTCATCAACATTTGGCAACAACCAAGTATATATCGGATAAATGATATAATTGATATAATTACATGTATAGTGTGAGAAACTAAGTTTGTGGCTGTACATTTGATCCTAGCATCTGACTGAGAAATGCAGAAAGTCAAGCAAAGAAGTATGTTTTTAATACTCTTTACAGAAAGTATTGTGGGGAGTTATTTCAGGCCTAAAATATAGCAAGGGTAAAATTCAAGCAAAAGTATGGGACCGCAATGGAATTAAGATGAATGGATCACACCAAACAGGTGTTTACTTACTTATTTGTCATTACAGGCATGTAATAATCGACAATAAAATTGTGGCTCCATGCTGTGTGAGTTCTTACACAAAATGTCAAATTTCTTAAGCTATGAAGAATTTAGTGTCAATCAATCTGAAGAAAAGACACTGCTGATTTTGATCGACAACTAACTGATTTTAACAGAATATGATATCTAACTTGTCACATCACAGATCCGATGAATGATTAATTTTGCCTTCCCAAATACAAAAAGATAAAAGTCAATGAAGTCTGTTTTCTGCACCATTATTAAAAACACTGGCATATTAGGATGACATCAATTGTGAAATGAAGGACTTTCTTCACTTTCTGCTGGTAGCAGGGCTGAACATACATTTTCCAAAATCAACTCTTCAGCATCAGGAGTTTTGACAGCACTGAAGCGGGAGGGAAAGCATTTCTATTCTCAATAGAAAGTATAACCACAGGTATTGATGCAGTTATAGCTTGAAAGCATATTCTTATGCATTGAAAATGACTCAGTGGGGAAATGGTGTGGGTTTAAGTTTTGATAATGCCACAGCAAAGAACAGAACAAGAAACTTAAATTGTATGCACTTCAGGAAAGTAAGATTCTATTTTTACTTTGCAACTCTTGACAGGTAGGGCCATATTTGACCCTTGGTTGACATGTACAACCCCCACAACATTGGCTAGATTACAGTTTACTTGTTGGAAATTGCACTGCTAGCATAGTTAGCAACATTCAAAAGCCATGTGAGAGGTTGTATGAGACAAAAATGAGACATCCTCCTCTAAGCCATTTTTCAAGAAATTATCCCGATATTTTTATTCTTTTTGCTTCTATACTCTCCTATGCTATAAGCTCCATGCTGTATATGATTTTCATTCCATGCTTGTCAAAGTCAAAAATTCAAAGAAAGGAGAAAACAACAACAAAAAGTACCCAGTACCTTCCCACAGTGTTTCATAGCAGGCAGAAAAAAGGGTGAGACACTGGATTTTTGTCCCAGAGGATTTAGAGATAAATTCTTGTCCTTTGACATGGAATTTGGTAAATACAAACTAGCTAGTATAGTGGTTGCTACTGGCTATTTACATGAAAATATCTTTGAATTGTTATCGCTTGATTTAAACTCCCTTTCTAGAGTCGTATAACCACCAGGGAAATCATGTTGGTGAGTTTTGAGAACACACCTGCAGTCACAGTTTCTCCCAGGATGTCCTAGGAGAAGGCAGGTAAGGGACTTCATTCTTCCATCAGTGAGAGTCAGCAATGAAGAGCTGGAGAGAGGACTTGCCCTTCTTTAGACCAAATGAAGTTTAGGATTTAGCAGATCTCTGGGAAAATCCAGATAGCAGAAAACAGTGAAATCCCTGGAGAAAAGAACAGCCTGCTGTTTATGATGTAGGGGGACCCACCCCTGACCTGCAGGATAACTTCAGGATTAAGCTATACCTCAGTCCTCTGGTTGGGGAGGGCTTTGATTTACACACAAGAAAATCAGGTGACATCAGGATTCTTTCTCATTCCTCAGTAGAAGGGTAATTCTCTCCAGTTTGTTATCAACTAAATCGCAAGCACAGATATTTCTATGCCTTTATTCCAAAATTTACCTGCTATTTTATAGACTCATATCGTTGCTGATAAAACATTAAAAAGTAAAATAATATATTATTTGAAAAGACTGGGGGGAAATCAAGTTTAATTTGAAGTACCAAAAATGAAATACACATGGAGAAGCAATTAGAGCACAAAATGTATTCAACGACACATATTATATAATTTTTGAGTGTAAAAACTCAAGCAAGGAGTTGGAAATTAGAAGGATCACTGCCAAGATGAGATCTTGTAATCTTGAAGAACAAGTAAAAAACAAAATTTTACAACCCTAATGAAAAAAATTTTACAGCACTAATAAAAAGGAATGCAGCTGAGCACAGTGGCTCACACTTGTAATCTCAGCACTTTGGGAGGCCCAGAGAGGAGGATTACTTGAGGCCAGGAGTTTGAGACTAGCCTGGGAAAACATAGTAAAATCCTCATCTCTTAAAAAAAAAAAATTAGCCTGGCATGGTGACAAGCACCTGTAGTCCTCATTCCCTGTAGTCCTCCTTTGTCAGTAGGCTGAGGTTAAAGAAACACTTGAGCCCAGAAGTATGAAGTTTTAGAGTGATCTGTGATCATGATTGTGCCACTGCACTCCCACCTGAACAACAGAGTAAGACCCTGCCTCAGAAAATAAATAAAAAGGAATATAAGTCTTGATGGAAAAGCTAACAGGTAAGAAAGGCATATCTAGGGACTTATAATAGGAGTGTCAAAAGGAGAAAAATAAGAAACAAGTGGAAAAATAATAACTGGCAATAAAAGTAAAAAAAAAAAAAAAGAAAAGAGAAGTCCTGAGCTGAAGTTTGAAATTGCATGTGGAAAAGACTCACAAACTTTCAGGCAGAATTAATAAAAATTTCGAAATTCCACATTAAAAGATAAAACTTTATCCCCTAAGATGAGGGGAAAGAGATTATATATTATAATATGTGAATCAGATTAGCACTACAATTTTCATCTGAAGCACTGAAAAGCTATGAAATAACAACTAAGGATTATTGAGCAGAGATACTATAATTCCAGGATCTTATATCTGATCAGGTCAAAAACTAATGGAATTAATAAAATAATTTGGTATAATGACTAGATACAAGATCAATAATACATATTAATAGGCTTTCCTAGAATAGATTTAGCTACTTAAAATGGCAAATGGTCCATTTACAATCACATTAAAAGTATAAATAATATTGGAGCAAACTATACAATAGAAGGGTAGAGTCCATTTAGAGAGAACATTAAATGCATATGGGCATGAAATAGATCCTAAGTAAATGGAAAAACATGTTGTATTCCTGCATGGCAAAACTCAATATCATGAAAATATCACCTCTTATATGTGTGTGTGTTTCATAATTCATTAATTCAATAAATATTAATTTTTATTACTTTGTATATTGAGAATTCAATGATAGAAGTGGGATACAGAAAATAAAATAAACAAACACACTATATGCTAAACAGAGTAAAATGCTATGAAGAAAAATAAAGCAGTGAAAACAAACTGAAATTGTTGTCAAGATAAGTTTCTGATAGCGTAGTCAGAAGAGGCTTCAGTGAGAACATGACATTTGAATGCAGACCTAACTGAGATAAGAGAGCAAGCCATGTGACATCTGATTAAAGAACCTCCCAGGCAGAGGAGGAAAGTACAATGTCTCTGAGTTGAGAGTATGTAAGACACTAAGACAGCTGAAGTGGAGTAAGCAAAGGGTAGAGTAGTGAGGGAGAACCAGCATCTATCATTGTAAGTATTTTTTTCATTCTGAGTAGGATAGAAAGTCACTGGAGGGCCTTAGCAGAGAGAAAGATGTTCTGAGTTTTTACAGGAAAACTCTTGTTGCCCAATTGACCATACGAAGGAGAGCCAAGGCAGAACAGGAAGGACAGCTGTGAGGCTACTGCAATTGTCCAGGTGAGAAATAAAGGTGGCATAGGCCAGGTGGTAGCCATGGATTTTGTGAGATGTGATCATATCTTATATATGTATGAAAGCTAAAGCCCTGGTACTGGCTGTTTGGTGTGAAGGAGAGTGAAATTAAGGATGAGATCAAGTTTCTGGCTTGTGTACACATAGGATATTATCATTAACTGAAGCGCGGACGGCTGCAGCAGAAACTCAGTGTTGGACATGTTAAATGTGGGTTGTGTATTTGAAATATCCAAATGGAAATATAGCTGGTGATACTTGAGCCTGGTGCTTGGGGAAAAGATCCAAAGCTATTACTATATAATCCAATTATCGTTCAAATGAGGGATATTTTGGAACCTTCATAAAATTGATTTTAATTAATTTAAAAGTTCATTTGAAAGAAAAATACCTGTGAAAAAATATAAGAATATTATTATAAGAAAGACTGTACACAGATATTTGCCTTACCAGATAGCAAAACTTAGTATAAGCCCAATATAATAAAAATTTTAGGTCTTATGCAAGGAATAAAATTGTATCTGTATTAAAGAACTTACAAAAATAAAAACTTATGTATATAAGAAAATATACAAATATAACAATGTTACACAAATTGTATGTTATACAAATATAACATTGCCTTTCCAGTAAAAAAATGAGTTATTTATTAAGTATTGCTAGCATGTCAAAGAAGACTATTCTTCATACCCATATATAGAAATATGATTATATTGCAATTGTTATATTCAACATAGAAAATGTAAACATTAAAATTTGTTTTAATCAAGTTTAGTAAAGTTTTTCATTCCAAATTTGAGAAAAATTGATTATTTTAAAATTTAGAAAAATTAAGAACTTTCCCAAATTAACGCAGCAATTTGACCTGTAATAGACCACTATTAAATGGTCAACTAGAATGTGAATCGGTCATGTTCCAAGGCATAATCTTTTATCCCCACGCTAAATGATGTGTCCGGTCTTTCCTGAAATAACTGTGTTTATATGGTACCATTTGATGATTTTGCAGCAGATGCAAGATGAGGCTCTACACAAATTTTTGACTCCCAGTCTTTGTATTAAGACCATGCTGCCTTTACAGTTGGATGCAGTGACATTTTTGATCTGTATTAGACCACCATGGGAAGCTCCATGTTATAAGAAAGGAATCTTCAAGCTCAGGCTTAAATTGGAGGTTCTCAGCAGATAAGGCGGGAGTCCCAGGTCCCTTGATTTCATTTATATTTCTATGATTTTTCACAACTGACCATCTTGAGTCCTGAAACTTACTGAAATGTTTGTCTCCACACTAGTCTACCTCTTTCCATATCAACCCCTATGATACTCATTCAATCACTTTCTTTTTCCCTATATGAAGACCACCTACTCAAACTGCTTTGCTAGAGCAATTAGGTCTCCTATGGATATCTGAAAGCTCCCTTTTATCATTTTTATGAAGAGTGCTAGGAAAGCTATAAAACAGTGAGAAGTAACAAGAATCAGTGTGATAATGGGTGATCACTGCACCTAAAAATCTCATTTATGATCTTCATGGCAAACATTCTATGTAATAAAAAAGTATAATTTCTATGTCTAGAGACTAATTTTCCTCCTTCAGGCAAAAATATTTTACACAATTCCCCGAAGATCACTTCCAACATTCTATAGCCTATGCTTGAAAAAATAAGACATAATGCTTCCTAAAGCAGATATAATCATTAACAAAATAAGTTATTTTGAGGACAGTCTTTGTCAGTTAAAATTTAATCAATTTCCATGTAGTTGAGTGGCTTATCTTTTTCCTCAGTAAAGTAGAAATCTGGATTTTGCCTATGATTGTTTTGTACTTTTTAATGCATGTTATAAGAATGAGCGTGGACATTAAAGAAGCCTGTATGTATGTAGGTAGGTAGGTAGGTATGTACGTATGTATTTAGACATGGAGTCTTGCTCTGCCACCCAGGCTGGAATGAAGTAGCACCATCTCAGTGCAACGTCTGCCTCCTAGACTCAAGTGATCCTCCCATCTGGGCCTCCTGAGTAGCTGGGACTACAGCACCACCACACCTTTTTTTTTTTTTTTTTTTTTTTTTTTTTTTTTTTTTTTTTTTTTTTTTTTTTTTTTTTTAGTAGCAACATTATTTCACCAGGTTGCTCAGGCTGGTTTCAAACTCCTAGGCTTGAGTGATCTGCCTACCTCAGCCATCTGAAAGTGCTGGGCTTACAGATTGAGCCACCATGCCCATCCTCTAAGAACCCTAAGTTTAATGCAAGCATAGAGTTATAAGACTGGACATAAAATTGTATTATGGTCTGAAACATTCATACTCTGCAACTGAGCAGAGTATGAACACATTCCAGACTCAGGTTGATTCAACTTCCACATCTACTTTAGTCCCTGGGTGTAATTGATAGGCTGATTGTGACTTCTCCAATGCACACATACATACTTACCTCTCTTAACCATAAGAATTTTATAAACTCCCAACACAATATAAGTCCCTCTATTGTCATTAAGTCACAAAACCACAGTGTAAATAGAGGGAAAAAACACACTCCTAAATACGATCTTTAAAACACTAGCTCCAGAAATACAAAGTAGAAAAATGTATCCCCTCACAACAAACCACACATAAACTCAAAGCTGAATAAAAGTGCAGTAGTAAAAAATGACAGAAACTATAAAGGTTCGGAGCATAAAATATCCTTGTTTCATGTTTCACAGTTCTTTGAGATAACCTGCAACCTTCACTGGTAATATGCCTGTAAAAACCGGAAGTGAGTTATTTGAATTTATTTTACTGGATACGGCTTAAAAATCACTGCTAAAGGAATTCTGACATTTCCCATAAGGAATTCTGGAGAGTAATGACATAGGAGAACGACAATTGCAAGATCTAGTTATGTAGAAAAACTGGAGCCACATCTCATAAAGACTGACAAATCTCCCAGCTGAAATTAGACTCTTCCACCCATATTATTTTGTATGTTTGCTAAACATAGTGAAGCCACCTCGGTGGATGCCCCACTGGAATCCCCTTTATTGGCTGATACTCTCAACCCCTGTTGAGTGCACACACAATCTTTTCCAAAGCCTTGCCCTGGACTGACAGGGCCAACTCCTCTCCACAGGTCTGAAGGGCTACATCCCTGGAACTACTACCCCTGGCTGCAGGGCAGAATTCCTGCACAATGCAATTCACACTCCAGAATACTCCCAGGATAAGGCTAAGCACAAAATTTACCTAAGGCCAAATTCTGATCAGCTCTTTCCTCTTCTGCATTTTTTCCCCCTCACTCATGCCCAGATTTTTCTTAAAAGAGCATTATTTCAGGCTGGGTGCTGTGGCTCTCGTAATCCCAGCATTTTGGGAGGCCAAGGCAGGTGGATCACGAGGTCAGGAGTCCGAGATCAGCCTGACCAAGTTGGTGTAACCCCATCTCAACTTTAAAAAATACAAAAATTAGTGGGACATGGTGGCATGCGCCTGTAATCCCAGCTACTCGAGAGGCTGAGGCACGAGAATTGTTGAAC